>NW_015151136.1:315027-316819 GCF_000732505.1 Cyprinodon variegatus
AGAGGTAGCATGGCTAGCACTGCCCCTACATAGTTAGCATGGCTAGCACTGCCCCTACAGAGGTAGCATGGCTAGAACTGCCCCTACAGAGGTAGCATGGCTAGAACTGCCCCTACATAGTTAGCATGGCTAGCACTGCCCCTACATAGTTAGCATGGCTAGCACTGCCCCCCATCAGTGCCCCTACGGAGGAAGCATGGCGTTTAGGATTTGAAACAAAACCTCACAAAAAATTGCAAATTATATCTGAATCCTTTCAAGTCAAGTATTTTTTAAATTGAAATTCAATAAATGAAAATGAAAGCCTGTATAAAATCTAATAATTTTTTCACCTTTCAACTATTAATTTAGAGCTGTTTTATAAAACAGACTGTTTATCAGAAAATCAGTCTTGCTTCTATTGGCAATTTTTTTTCACTTACATCTTTCTACCCATTTTATAGAATAGAACAGAGAATCTCTTTATTGTCCCACAATGGGCAAATTTACAGCAGCAGAAAGATTATTGAAAATGGTCACACAAATGTAGACCTTAGAAAAATATCTAAGAATAAGATAATAGGAAAGAGTTAAAATATAAACAATAAAACACTGTAAAGTGCTTTAACAATCTATAACTGTGCACCTGGAGAATAACCAATATCCAGCTATGGACATTTTTACAATAATGGATATTTAAAAATAGCAACATCAGAGACGTGCAAAATGACAGCAGATGGCGACGCGAGTAGCATCAAAAATACAGAGCTCTGCTAAAAACCACACATTTATACTTTCAACGTGCTCCATATCCTCCCAAAATTTTAATGGATGGTAGCAAATTACTAAGACCTGCGAAAGTACAAGCGGGATTTTATTTAATTTCATGTTAATGTGATAAAAGAAATGATAAAACTGATATTTTCATTTTTATCATTTTAATATTTGATAATATTTATCATATTTATTATTTTATTTTATTTATTCATTAACAAGATGGGAAGGAAAAGGCAGAGTCACACTACTGAAGTGTTGTTTAAGATTATGATACAAATATGTTGAAAGATGGCTTTCCATAGGATGAGTTAACAGACTGGGCTCTACTATCAGCAGGATAATGTAACGGTCTAGGTTTCTATTTTTAATCTACTGGACTTTATTTTGTGGCACATTTCTAAGTGCTTAGATAGAAGCTTCAAAAGAAAGATGATGAGGAACAAAAAGACCAATCTGATCAGAAGTCAGAAACATGTTGATTTTGATCATTTAGAAAATATACAGATTTAAATGATGAAATTAAAAACATTTTCTGGGAAAGATGCAGATGAAGCCCCCTAGAAGGGACCTGCTCAGGACCTGTGGCCCCTGTATGCGGCCCTGATCCTACCTTTCAGGAAGTGGATGACTTTTCCCCACTTCCCAGAGTCGAATGGGTGGAGCTTCTCCAGGCCCATGAAGGTGATGTTGTAGTTTGGATGGTAGACGATGGGCAGACATGTTGGAGGGATGCTGGCGAACAGCTCAGAGTGGTGAAAGCTGGAAGACAAACATCCAGTCAGATTAATGGAGGGACCGGTTCCCTTCATGGAGGGACCAGTTCCCTTCACTGAGGGACCGGTTCCTATCATAGAGGAACCGGTTCCCTTCATAGAGGAACTGGTTCCCTTCATGGATGGGACCGGTTCCCATCATGGAGGGATCAGTTCCCTTTACGAAGGGACAGTGGCACGGGAAGGGGGGTGGTGCGGGGGCTGCAGCCTCCCCCGTCATAGCATCAGCCCCCCATGGTGCGGGGCTGTGGAGTAACATAATA
>NW_015151136.1:317803-319565 GCF_000732505.1 Cyprinodon variegatus
GCTGTTGTTTGTTTTGAATGATTAAAAGAGAAGAAATAAAGTTTAAAATGTTCATGCTTTGTTCTGATGCATTTTAAATGGCAGTTTTTTGCGACAAATGTAGGCCTACAATATTATGTTAAAAACGTCAGCCACAGCCCTCAACATAATGACGTCACGTGTTTTCCAACCCAGCCATCAGCCCCGCTAGCTTGAAACAGCTTCCAGCGCGCCTGCGAAGGGACTAGGTCCCTTGATTGGTTCCCATCGGTTCCCTTCACGGAGGGACCGGTTCCCATCATGGAGGCAGCAGCTTCTAACCTCTTCCCCTTAGTGTCTCTTCTATCAGACATCATCTCCAATCATAGCTGATCTGACCTGGAAGGAAACCAGAGCAGTTAAAGTCACCTGCTAATAGATCTTAACCTTTCAATCCTCAGTAAAATGTCAGATAACAGGTTGGACGAGCAGACGTACCTGTGCGCATGCGCATTACAGCAGTCAGGCACGCAGAAGAAAGGAGGACGGGAGCCGCTCTGAACTCCAAGCGACCCAGCTGCTTCACTACGTCACAGAGGAACTAGGAGAAACCAGTACAGATTGGAAGGAAACCAGTTAGCGGAGCAGCAGCGGATGTCTCCCCTCCGAAACCCTGTTACGTAAAACACGTACTCTCTGTTTCCTCAAGCCTCATACGCTGTTTACGTAGTGGGCGGAGCAGTGAGACAACACTGCTCCGCTCGCTCGCTCGAAACTTCAGCAATGTAAATGAACCAAACCATCAGCCAATCACGCTCAGCCTTTTTTCATCCAATGAAAGCATTCGTTCCTTCTCCTTCTTCTTTTCTATCATGGCGGATCGCAAGCAACTTTAAGGTGCATACCGCCACCTACTGTTCATGAGTGTGTAGCAACATTGTTTTACATCTATTAAATTCTATTTTTGAATTTTGTATTCTGAACAGGTTCCCAAATGGTAAAGGACACACTAACCCTCCTTTCAACCAGCTTGTCTAATTTTGCTGTGGGAGGATGAACTGCAACCAACCAAACAACCAACCCCGTGACCTCACTGCTTAGAGAACTACAACATGGTGGCCCTTACCAAAACAATTATAAACTGTGCTATGTTTTTTCTTTTATATGTTTCGATTTTTCACGTTAGTGATAGAATTATTGATAATAGTAAAAAATAAGTCTTGAATATTAAGTTAGTTTGGTTGACCATTTCATTTCCAAATTAAAAACAATAGACTGATTTTCTAAAGCTTGCACTTATATAAGGACAAGTGTGAAATTCAAACTATTCATGATTACCCTCTCTAAACACTCCATAATATAAAAATAAAGAAAGAAGTAAAATACTTAGGAATACTGATCTGTAAAGATACAACAGTTTTTATCCATAGGAATATTTAAAAAAAAATGCAAAAAACATTTTTATTACATGGATTTCAAGGGATATAACTGTTTTTGGAAAAAAATGTTCTTAAGTAAAATAAACAAAATTAAACTTAATTTTATATAGAAGAGCAAATGTCATTATTACGGAGCCCCTCTGATGACATGGTCAAAAAAAATGTTTAATTGTGGCCACCAAGTAGTATTTCGTGCGCACGAAGTAGTATTTCGCGGCCACGCAATAAGTATAACGTGCACACGAAATACTTATTAATAATATCAATAAATCCGCCCCTGTTTTCAGGCTTATGTTAACTATAATGACTTATCTTGGACAGGCTGCTATGTAAACGGGCCTTTAGTCCTTCGTTTAGCTATGCTG
>NW_015151136.1:320710-322028 GCF_000732505.1 Cyprinodon variegatus
AATGTTTAGAATCCATTTGGTTTGTGATTCCCAACTCTGTTTATTCAAAGTGTAGGTGGAAAAAATGATTTGCTCTTGAGATGTGACTTTGACTACAAGAAGTTACCCATCAAATAGAGTCGGACTTTAATAAACAGGAGCATATAAAAGGATGCATGTTTATTGAGTTGTTGCTGGGTTTCCCAGGATCGCTGCAGGAGTGGGATCGGGATCTGTTCAGGAGAGCCAGGGCGCCAACATGGAGGACGGGAAGCCGGTGTGGGCGCCTCATCCGACGGACGGGTTCCAGCTGGGATCCATCGTTAAGTTCACTATTTGCAGATGATGGAGCTGTTTGGAAACGAGGGAAAAATGTTGATTTTATTGTTAAAAAATTAAAAAAGATTATTATTGAAATAGAGAAATGGGCGTTGCAATGGTGATTTAAATTCTCAGTTGATAAAACGAAAGTAATGATATTTACTCAGAAAAAAATAAACAAGGAAATAAAATTAAAATTATATAAACAAGAGTTAGAGCAGGTAAAGTGTATAAAATTTTTAGGCTTATGGTTTGATGAAAAATTAAAATGGCATATACATATACAAAAAGTTGTTGATAAATGTAAGAAAATCTTGAATATTTTGAGATGTTTGGCTGGCAGTGACTGGGGAGCAGATAGGAAATCACTAAAACATAACATACAACATATTCTCATTCTGCTTTTTTCGTCTGTCTGCCTGCGCATGCGCACTGATCTGTATTTTCTGGGAAAAACGTCAAAAACGTACGAGATTACTGTCTGTGCATAACTTTTCGTACGATTTCGTACGAACTGATAATGAGAATACACTGACAGAGGGTCTGGAAAGGAGAGAATTAGTGAGAGAAACAAAACTCTGTCCACAGGACAACGATAATTAAAATCTAAGCTTTATGGAAGGTGAACAAAGCCATTCTCCATTACAGGATGGCAACAGAGCGTGGAGGAGACATGAATATATATCACACAACAACTTTTAAAGCAAATAATTGAAAGACTATTTTCAAACTGTGTTTGTTAATTAAAAACTATTCATATTTCAACAGCTCTGAAGTTTCCATTTGGAATTTGTGCATTTGTTCAACAAAAGGAGGAAGACTAAAAAAAGTATTAGGCACAAATTCAAGGAATTCCTTCAACGGATCAGTGACAAAAGGCTCTGTTTTTTATGCATACAAATTACAAATCTTCAGCTTGATTTTGAAAGGAGCATCTCTGGGTTCAGAAAAGGGTTGAACGTCCGCCTGATATCGGCATTAGATATGTCATTTGTTCACAGACTTGTTAGCGAATTAA
>NW_015151136.1:323283-328148 GCF_000732505.1 Cyprinodon variegatus
ACACCTGAAGAGTAAAGAGGCCAAAGATAAGACGCTACAATGACAGTTATCTCAAATATGGATTCATCTGGAGTGGGGATGTTACATGTCCCACACCTGTATGCCTAATCTGCAGGGAGACGCTAGCAAACAACACCATGGCACCTAGTAAACTGTCAAGGCACTTTGACACAAAGCACCAGGACTATAAAAATAAAGACATTGAATTCTTCAGAAGGCTAAAATCACAAAATGCCACACAGAGTGAACGTATGCGGTCCCATGTTCATGTGTCAGCGAAAGCACAGAAGGCTAGTTATATGGTAGTTGAAATCATCGCTGAAGCAAAAAAGCCGCACACCATTGCAGAATCGCTAATTTTACCCGCATGCAAAAACATTGTTCAAGTAATGCTAGGACCAAACGCTGCCAAATAATCGATAAGATTCCACTCTATGACAGCACCATCAAATGCAGCATTGATGATATGTCCGCTGACATTGAAGTTAGCCTCTGTGACAGACTACGACACAGAGGAAAATTTTCACTTCAAATAGATGATTCCACCGATGCATGTGCCGTTTGACACCTTATGTTAATATGAGGTACGTCAATGAGGACCGCATAATACAAAAACTTCTTATTTTGTAAGGCACTGAAAAATCATGCCAAGGGCGATGAGATATACATGGTCACAAATGATTACTTCATGGAAAAGGACCTTAACTGGCAGATGTGCGCAGGTATATGTACTGATGGCACTGCGTGCATGACAGGCTGAGTTAAAGGTTTTGTGACGAAAGCAAAAGAGAGAAATCCCACCATAAGCGTGACACACTGCATGCTCCACAGGCGGAGTCTTACTGCAAAAACGATGCCCCCTGATCTCACTGAGGTTTTGGATCAAGCGGTCAAAATTGTCAACTACATTAAGTCCCGCCTGCTTAAGACGCATTTGGCGCCCTCTGCAGTGAAATGGGATCTGAACATCTGTTCAAATCGTTGGTCGTGATGTCAACAAAGCCGTTCACTACATATAACAAGTCATTCTCTTTAGAACTTGTTCCCGCGTTTGGTCGAAGGTACAGTAAGAGAAGTCAGAAACATTTGGGAAGGGTAAACATGTCAGCAATTTCTGCTGTTCAAAATACAATTTCCTAATGATAATGGAGGACGGGGGGTGTTTTTAAATATTCTTTACCAGGATTCATCATTAACACAGGGAAGACATTTAGAATAAAGACTGACAATAAATAAACCAAAATACATTCATGATAAAAACTTCTTAATGTGGTTACTAAAACCAGTCTGCTGCGGAGGCTGTAATCAGGGTTAAATTCAATGATTTGTTTGCTGCAATATTTTTCTATCTATTGTGAAGAAACAGGAAGAAACCTCCAGCAGAACCAGGCTCAGTGTGAGCGGCCATCTGATGAGGCCCACTGGGGTTCAAAGAGACAGAAGCAGACATAGAAAAAGAAGCATAGATTCAAAAGATGACTGTCAACCAGCTCCACAGGCGGCCCCGTCCAGGAAACACACAGCCAGGCAGACGAGCTCCGAGCCAGCTCCCATGTCAGAGGATGAAGAGAGCACATCCAGTTAGTCACAGTCAGAGAAACAGGACTGCACTGGAAAACAGGCCAAGCTCCAACATCTAGAAACAAAGGTGTTGATGGCAGCAGCACAGCTGATATTTCTCTCCAGGATGGAGTCACAGCCAAACAGGAACAGACCAGATGAAGCTACTATGAGAAAAAGCAGAGAGAGCAGAACGTTAGAGATTGAACTAACAGATTCTGCAGAGTGGGAGAATAGAGATAGAATGAAGCAGAATAATGAAAAAGGGGTCCCTATGTCCTCCAGCAGTCTAAGCCTATAGCAGCAGAACTATAGAGATAGCTCAGGATGTCCTCCAGCAATCTGAGCTAATCTCTTTATTTGTATGATTGATAAAGAGCAAATGGTTAACTACACATTCCATTGCAGTTTGGATCAACAAAAGGATGCTTCAACATGGTATCCTAATTGCATGATTAGATTTACTAATTGCAGCTCAAACTTTCAACTATTTAGATTTCTGGTCTTCAGCGAGACACAGGAGCTGCTGCTCCCAGGGAAAATATCAAAATAACAAAACACAGGAACAGACCCTAGTTAGATATTCAATGAAGGGCCAATCTGATCAGTTCTTTAGCATCTGCCCTCATTTACTTACATTTAATACCTGCCTACAGTCTTTGCCCCGCCTGGCAACCAGAACATTGTTGTCATGGTGTGTACAGGGTAGAAGTGGGACACAGTCATGAGATGGAATTAAATTTATTGGATAATTTCAACTTTTTTAAGAAATAAAAAACTGTAAGGAGGGGAGCGGGGGGTTAAATGAATGAACTCCTTTATTTTCAGTGCAGCAAACTCTCTACAGAAGTTCAGGATCTCTGAATGATCCAATGTTGACCTCAATGACTGATGAATAGAATCAATCTGTGTGGAATCAATGCTCCTGCTCTGTGATCGTCTCAGAGGTCTGTTTAAAGTCCAGAGAGCTTCATGATGAACAAAGAACACATCAGGCAGGTCCCAGATGCTGTGGAGGAGAAGTTTGAAGCTGGATTTGGACCCATATAGATTTTCCAGCTTTAAACATCCCATTAACTCTGAGCAGAGATGATACTGGAATGGAGGGAGAATCAGACCACTGGGAATCTATGAAGACCTGCTGTTCCTCTGAACCTTCAGACTGATCAGAGATGCAGCCCAGAGGATCATGATCCTTCTGGATGAACTGCAGAGATCTACTCACTTCCTCCCGACCGCCGCAGTGTTGACTCTCTCCCCTTATTCAAAGCCAGACTCAAAACCCATCGGTTCCAGCTCGCTTATTTGTGAATAAACTGCTCTTTTCCCTTTCCATAACTGTTTTTATGTTCCTGTATTTGTATTTTGATTTTTCTTCTTATTTATCTAATTTTTTTTTTTCATTTTCTGTAAAGTGACCTTGAGTGTCCAGAAAGGCGCCGTCAAATAAAATGTATTATTATTATTATTACTACAACTGCAGATGGAGACTCTGTCCATGGGACAGCAATCACATAGACTGTGACAAACTTTGTTATCATTTCGTACACAAAGTGTATACAAAATGAAATTTCAGTGCTTACAGCTTTTCTACAGTGAATGAGCAGCTTAGTTAGCAGAGTAATTGTCATGTGGAGAGACAGATGGACCCAGTATTCAAGGCGAGACAGTCAGTAGGAAAGTTCAAACGTTTAATAAATAAAACAAAACAAAGCGGAGCTGTGGCTCGCGGACTCTGTAGGCGGGGCACCGCCCAATCTCAGACACTCTATGGAGGAAACACAGGTAAGTGACCACGATCAACTGATAGATGATTATCCGTGTTGGTCACTTACCTGCTTTAACAGTCCAGACCACGAGTGTCCCCAGTGCTGCAGTCACAGAGGTCATGCTGGAAGCCGATCCTGTTGAGGGATCCAGAACAGACGAAACAGGCAGAATCCAGATCAGGTAGGAACAGAAACAGGTGGCAGGATCCAGACTTCCAGGCATCCACAGGCTCCCAGGAGGGTTCAGAGTCTGATTGGGACCAGAAGCATGACCAGGTGGTCACGCACAGGAGCAGACTCAGGCTCAGTGGAAGAGGGTAGCCGAGACAGGACGTAGGAACCGGAACTTGAAGCAGGACTTCCTGGAGCCAGGCTTACTTAGATAAAAACTGAACCTGCCCCCATATTGAGCCAAAAACCCAGAGGACTCCGCGGGGAGGAACAGTGGACGATCAGGAGACGAGACAAACACTAAAACCCTCTTTCCACTGGCAGCCAGGATCCAGGACATGAACCATCAAATAAAAGTGAACAGACAGACTAACAGAAAGACAAGCAATGATCTGGCCCTGAATGCTCAGGCTGAACTGAATATAAACCAGAGGAAACAGGTGAGGGGAATAAATTATGATTGAGGCTGGGAAGGAAGTGGGCAGGTGAAAGGAATTACTAATTAGGGGAGAGCAAACAGGCCAGATCATGACCGAAATGAACATTTCTATTTGGTGATCAGTGCAGGGCAGCAGTGATCAGAATGTTAAGAATGTGGGATAAAAGTAAATGAGTTTAAAGTCATGGTGCAAAAGGCTTTGATATCAGTTTAGTGCAAATTAATAAAAATGGTGCAAAATGCAGTAGAAACATGAGTATTTTTCTATTTAAAGGGATTATGAAAAAAATCAGCCATGTTAGTAGAGCAGAAATGATGTTAACAAGTGTGATGCAGACCCTTCATTGGAGTTTCAATCAGTCTATGCTGAAAACATCTGACCTTTATGGAAGGAAGCTCTTTGGGAAAGATATCCATAAAAAGGTTTAAAGTTTAAAGTTTCCTACCAGCCTCCTGCTAGACACAGCAAACATCTGGAGGAAGGAGCTCTGCTCAGATGGACCCAACGTCCTACTTTTTTTCAACAAAGCAACGCAGTTCATCACCCTGAACACATCATCCCCACTGTCAGACATGGTGGTGGAAGCGTCATGGTGTGGGCCTGCTTTACTTCAGCAGGGAAAATGGTTCAAACTGGTGGGAAGATGGATGGAGCCAAACAGGAACATTCTGGAAGAAAACCTGCTGTAGTCTGTAGAAGACATGAGAATGGGAAGGAGATGTATCTTGATCCAAAACATGAAGCAGCATCTAGAATGGAACGTCTCATACAGAAACACATCCAGGTGTTACAATGGCCTAGTCAAAGTCCAGACCTGAAAACTGCTCTTCACAAACGCTGGGCATCCAACTTCACTGAGCTCCAGCTGATTGCAGGAAGAACTCTGATAGAGACTTACCTCAAAGGACCTGTGGCTGGAATCACA
>NW_015151136.1:329446-331715 GCF_000732505.1 Cyprinodon variegatus
TTATTCTCGGGGTTTATAGGCCTGTCAGATACCGTTCCCCCCATGTTAAGAAGAGGGGAACGCTATCCGACGGGGTTTATAGGCCTGTCAGATACCGTTCCCCCCATGTTAAGAAGAGGGGAACGCTATCTGACAGGGTTTATAGGCCCGTCAGATACCGTTCCCCCCATGTTAAGAAGAGGGGAACGCTATCTGACAGGGTTTATAGGCCCGTCAGATACCGTTCCCCCCATGTTAAGAAAAGGGGGGACGCTATCTGACAGGGTTTATAGGCCTGTCAGATACCGTTCCCCCCATGTTCAGCAGTAAAAGTGGCCTAGTCAAAGTTCAAACCTAAATCAAAATAATAATCTGCGGCAGGATGTCCACAGAGGATTTAAATCCAAAGAAATGGACAAAAATATGAACCCAGATTCTACAGAGCTCAGACCACTTCACATGACCAATAGGTTTATTTACGCTTAATTTCATGAGGTGATTAAGAGAATCTGCCAATGGATTGAGCATTTTAATAATAATATGAGTCGTTAGTTGTTTTTTTCTTGTTCTATATGTAAATTGTCCTATTTCACTTACCTGCCCTGCAATGGACTGGCGACCTGTCCAGGATGTACCCCGCCTCTCGCCCATTGACTGCTGGAGATAGGCACCAGCACCCCACTCAGGACAAGCGTGTCAGATAATGGATGGATGGCATTTCACTTACCTGCTCAGTTCAAGTAAAAATGCAGTCATTTTTTTTTTTGAAATGTTGACATTAATTTCATTTTGCTGCTCCTGCTCAGCCTCAGACTGGCAGCAGAGGGCAGCAGAGGACTGAGACCAACAAATAGATGCTAGAAATGCTTCTACTCCATCACGTTTCTGAAATCCACCAAACTACTGGTTTTACAGCAGGAGAGCAGAAACAACAGAGGTCCCTGTGCAGACGGTGGTTCCCAGTGGCCCCAGTGATCAATCGCAGCGTGTTAGTTTAACCAACTGGTGGGTGGTTATCACGCTGGAGGTCATGAGTCATCTTTCCATGGCTGGATGTGATGCTTTTGTTCCAAAGCAAATAAACTGCATGTATGATGGAAAGCCTTGCTGGGAGTAAAGTTCAGTCTTCCAGGATTAACTCCTCTTATTCTACCTGATGAGTCTGTTTGGATGAATTCCTGCTGATTGAACAGGCCGCCTTCAGCAGCACACTCCTTTGATAAACGCCAAAGGCTGCGTCAGCGGCACTTTATCTGCTCCTGTTTGGTGCAGCTTACAGAAATAGAACAGAAAGAAAATTCATGAAAACAAGAAAAGGGATCAAAGAGACACCAGAGCTGTGACGGATCAGTAGTTCTAATTGACCTGAACTTTCACCGGAATCAGTTCCTAAAAGCAATCAATTAATTTCATGCAGAAAATAAGCATCTCTAGTCAGAGACTGCATCTTCTCTTCCTTTCCGTTTAAAACCGGACGAACCTCCACCTATGAATAATAATGTAAGAGTTGGTCAGGAGCAATGATCCCATTAAAACCAGAGCCTTAATGAGGGTTGGAGCTTCTCCCACAGTGCAGATGAAGGTAATGTGAGAAAAGCTCAGATTTCAGCGTTTCCATATAAGTCGCTGCATTGCATCAAACAACCGGGCCTCAAAGGAGAGCTGCTGGTCTTTCATGTGAGCTGATGAAGTTCAGAGCGAAGTCTGAGGTCATCCAGGAGGGTGTTTGTCGAGGCTGGGTGGGTTTGCCTCAGAGTCGGCTCGGCTCGGGGGCCGCAGGTCAGTCACGCCGGGGGTCGGCCTCACAGCCTTTGTTCTCCATAAGTGATGCTCGCACAGGTTGGCTGATGGGCTTTGATCCTCGGGTCAGCTGAATCTCCCGGAGGTCACCGCAGGGCTGCCATTATCCAGATCACAGCATGTCTACAAAGAACCGCAATGAGAAACCTGGAGACGTTGTCAGCCCTGAACCCAGATACCACCGCCTCAGTGGATCAGCTGCATGTTAGATCACTCTCTCTGGGACAGGAGATGGAATATTACTGCATGGAATAGGAGGGTTCGAAGCAGGACCAGGACAGGAAGGAGGGATGAACTTAGTGAAGTTATTAGCATAAAAATAAAAGCATAAACAAGAACAGGAAATTTGTAGGATGCCGAGGAGTGACTTCAATCTGATCATCCAGTCAGATGAAAGGTTTACAGCTTTCCAGCAGCATCTCCTACCAGCATGCTTAGTGTGAGGGATTGCTGAAGAGTCAATGAGTCGATGCAATCAGCTGGTTTTCCT
>NW_015151136.1:332530-334647 GCF_000732505.1 Cyprinodon variegatus
GAGTCCTATCAAGAAAAAGGTTCATTGTGCGACCTGAGTAACGCACAGTAACGGGGTGTTACTTTCACACTCCCATCACTATCTACAGACAGATCGGTTTGGCTGCTGCTGTTATTCAGAGCAAAGTTCTAGATTCAGCTGATAGGTCTACGTTCCAACTTTCATCTATGGTCATCAATCTGGATCAGGACCAGAAGAACAAGTTCCTGGATCCAAGCGGCTGAAATAAGGGAGGCCGATCTCTCCTCGAGGGAGAGCCACTTCTCCTTCACCTTGAAAGGAGTCAGCTTTTCAGATGGCTCCTGGACGCCTCCCTCTGAGGGGTCTACAGAACGTCCCACCAAGAGGAGGACCGGGGAAAGACCAGGACCCCATGGAGGTCTGGCCTGCAGCACCTCCGGTTTCCCCCAGCAAAGCTGGAGGAGGCCAGTCCTTCTCGGCAGACATGTTTAAGTGAGCAGGATTTTACCCATAAGCCTCATCGGTCTGCTGTACAGCTAACAGCCAATCACATGTGATTTTGGACTGATGATGGGATGAAAATTGTAGGTGATCGCAGACAGGAGGCCTCTGATTGGTCAAATCTACATCCTCTCTCCGCTATGCGTCTGGTACCTTACTGGCTTGCTTTGTTTGTATGACCACCATCGTGGGAAACGACTGAAGATGGACCCGAAGAAGAGTGAAGTGCACTAGAACGCTGGGAGCCTTTTTCCACCTGGATCCCCGCTCTTTTTGGCCCTCATGTCCCTCCGTTGTCACACAAACTTGCCCCCACTTCCTCACCCCCTCGGCCGTATCTAGACCCACAGCTAGTTCCTGATTGGCCCTCTGGCGTTGTGGCGTGGAATAACATAGCGCAGACCACGCTTCAATATTGGGCATGAATCAAAAATATCAGCGACAAGGTCAGTGCAACGCACTGCTGCTGGAGGATAACCAGACCTTCAGGCTGCCTTTCCTGTTTCAGCTCCTTCCAGAGATGCTCATTAGGATGGAGGTCAGGGCCCCTAGGGGCCCCTTCAGTCCGATGTTTCCCTCTCAGCCGTTCTCGGCTGTTTCTGTGTTTTGGTTCCTGATCTTGGTCTCTGCTGCTGAGACCGACTTTTCTGACCCTGCAGCTCATTTCTCTCTACCATCCCTGATGTCTGCAGATTTCATTGGAGCCTGCAGAGATTCAGATGAAGCAAAGCAGCCCACAGCATAACACCGCCTCCTCCATGTTTCTTTTTTTTCTTGGTCTGTGAACATAGAGCTGACGTTTCTTAGCATAGAGCTCCATGTTTGTCTCCTCTGTCCATAGGACGTCCTCCCAGAAGCGTTGTTTCTTGTTTCTTGTTTTTATAATCTGTTTCCATCAATGGTTCTTGGTCGTCTACCATTTAGTCCACTTTGGCTCAAACAGCAATGGATGCTGCTGTCTGACTCTGATGCTCTTTCAGCTTGGAGCTCACCTTTAATCACTCTAGAAGTTTTTCTGGGATCTTTTGTCTCCTTTCTTCTTATCTGCCTCTTTGATCTGTCTTCAGTTTTCCTCCTGCAGCAACGTCCAGGAGGTTGGCTGCCGTCTATGGTTTAAAAATGTTTGAATATTCTGTGCAGCTGTAGTCAGAGGAACATCAGCTGCTGGGAGATGATCTGATAGTCTTTACCCTTTACTGTTCTATAATTCCCTTTCTAATCTCCTGAGAGACCTCTTTCCTTCTCTTCCTCTGGTCCATGTTGAGTGTGGTAAACACCATGTCACCAACAGCACATAACTCTATATTTAGGCCCACTGACGGATTAATATATTTTAAACACCTATGATGTTAAATTGTATACACACCTTGATTTACCACGTCCCTTTGGTGACATTATCTTCAGTCTTTTCTGGGGACGCCATTCATTTGTATGAGGCCTATTTAGTGGTTGAAAATGAATGTCTGACTTGCATTTGTTCATTTGGATAAGGTTTTTATCTACTGATACTTTTGGGAGATACAAGTAATTCTTTCACTAAACGAGGAGTACCAATAATTTTGACCACGTGTATGACGAGAAAAAGCAGAGAGAGCAGAACATTAGAGATTGAACTAAAAGATTCTGCAGAGTGGGAGAATAGAGATAGAATGAAG
>NW_015151136.1:336093-344476 GCF_000732505.1 Cyprinodon variegatus
ATTCTTATATATTCCCCAAAACTAAGACTGTTTAATTAAATGATTGGATGTAAATGCCTTTTGTATCTATGCTTCTTTTTCTATGTCTGCTTCTGTCTCCTTGAACCCCAGTCGGCCTCAGCAGATGGCCGCTCACACTGAGCCTGGTTCTGCTGGAGGTTTCTTCCTGTTCAAAGGGAGTTTTTCCTCTCCACTGTCGCTACAAGCATGCTTGGTGTGAGGGATTGCTGAAGAGTTGTTATATAGATAAAGAAATGTTAATTGAATTCTCACTTTTCTTATTATTCGTATAAAATGAAAATAGACCAGTTTTGTAAAAAAGATTTGAAAATAAAACTGAACTTTAAAGAAAAGGTTGTAATGCTCCTGCATCATGATAAAGGATGATTGGGATCCATGAAAGAGTGAAAAGGCAAAGCTCTGATTTATGGTTGGTCTACATTCCCACAGAGGCACCAACTACAAATACTTTGTTTCCTTACTTCAGTAGAAATACTTAACAAGACTAATTAGTTTGTTAAACACATTTTTCCTTCTCAGTGTTTCCCATTAATGAACGCAGCCTGATATAGACACAGAGAGAGAGAGAAAACAACAACAACAAGATCTGTCAGTTTATCAGACCATTCCGCAGCTGTACTTTCATACCGCCGGTAACCCAGCGCCATGGAGAGACAAATTGTAGCATTGTTCCTCGCCTCCTAGTGGCAATCTACAGTACTACAGCTCTCTTGAGGGACACAAGTAAACCAACATGGCAGCACTGTAACATTCAGGAAGTTTGGTTATAATTGTGATATTTTGTTGTTTGCGGAGAGGCAGGCGAAGCAGGAAGCCTTTGGTGAATTTACTTGACAAAGTCGGCTTTGGGAAGTGGATACGACAAACGATAGTCGGGGCTTCCAGACACAGGAAACAATGACAGACGTTGAGGTTCTTCACACTGCTAAGTAGAATCATCACTGGAAAACATTAACAGTAGGGAAGCTCTGATTTTTATGAATTTCCTGATTATGGAGGCTGACTGTAAGGAGATGACATGGTCTGCTCATGCGCTCCTTGTTATCTATCCGCTGGTCGAGAAGGAGCTGGAGATTGAATGTGCAGAGAGGGAGATTGCTGCCCTAGAGGCCCGGTTAAGAAGAAATTATTAATTACAATTCATTACAATGAATGTGTTGTGATTGGCATTACAATAAATGCCAATTCACAACACATGGCATCTCAAGGCAATTTACAGATCACAACCTGTCTAATGGTCTATTACAATTAGACAGGTTGACTTTGGCAAAAGTGCACTGAGAGCACGGGGGCACTGGGAGCACAGGGGGCACTGGGAGCACAGGGGGCACTGGGAGAACAGGGCACAAAAGGGGCAATGGGAGCAATAGGGGCAGAGGGACACTGGAAGACCTGGGAGCAACGGAGGGACAGGGAACATTTGGAGCACAGCGGGCACTGGGAGCACAGGGGGCACTGGGAGGACAGGGAGCAAAAGGGGCAATGGGAGCAATAGGGGCAGAGGGACACTGGAAGACCTGGGAGCAACGGAGGGACAGGGAACATTTGGAGCACAGGGGGCACTGGGAGCACAGGGGGCACTGGGAGCACAGGGGGCACTGGGAGGACAGGGAGCAAAAGGGGCAATGGGAGCAATAGGGGCAGAGGGACACTGGAAGAACTGGGAGCAACAGAGGCACAGGGAACATTTGGAGAACAGGGGGCACTGGGAGCACAGGGAACACCGGGGCACAGGAAACATTGGGAGAACAGGGAGCACCGGGAGTACAGAAAGCACAGGGGGCACTGGGAGAACAGGGAGCAAAAGGGTGATGGGAGCACTGGGAGCACAGGGAAAACAGGGAGCACTGGGAGCATTGGGAGCAATAGGGGCACAGGGACGCTGGAAGACCTGGGACCAACCGGGCAAAGGGAACATTTGGAGAACAGGGGGCACTGGGAACACGGGGGGCACACGGAACATTGGGAAAACAGGGGGCACTGGGAAAACTGGGAGAATAGGGTGCACAGGAGGCACTCTGGGCAAAGGGGGCACAGGGAACATTGGGAGAACAGGTGACACCAGGAGCACAGGGAGCAAAGGGGGCACTGGGAGCACAGGGAGCACTGGGAGGACAGTGGGCACAGGGACACTGGGAGTACGGGGGCACAGAGAGAAAAGGCGGGACTGGGAGCACTGGGAGCACCAGGGGCACTAGGAGCACTGGGAGCAAAGGTGGAACATAGTGTACAGCTGGCACTGAGAGCACAGGGGGAACAGAGAGCACTGGGAGCACTGGGAGTACAGGGGACACTGGGAGCAAAGGGAGCACAGGGGGCTATAGCTATGCTAACATGTTTCGCATGCTGTACTTGTAACATGTTAGCATAGCTGTGCTAACATGTCAGCATAGCAGTTATCTTAGCATCCTAGTGTCGAGGTGTGAAGGATGCTAACGTTTTTTTCAAATCTGTTCTCACTGTTTGTGTCTTAATAAAAATGCTCTTTGGCCATTTCTCAATTCACGAGAACGCGAGTACAGACTCGTGTCCTCGTCAAGTCCGGTCTATGCAAGAATACAGGAAAGTCTGGACTTGGCGAGAACAGGAGCACGCAGCATAGATCTGGGTCAATTGGAACGGAAGCGTACTGATGACATCACCACATGCTCAGGTCTTCTACAGCTGCATTTCACATCTTGTTATTAATAGTATCTAGATCATAATAAATTATTACTTTTTTCATTTAGTGGGGAAATAATAATTAACACAGTCAGATAAACACAAATCAAATAAACATTTTGTCAAATAAAACAAACAAAATCGCCATCAGAGCCAGCGGTCCTTCACACATGGCTATGCTGCCGTTAGCCTCGGAGCTCCGCTGGTTGCGGTCCTCTCAACTTCGGAAATCTTTTTTTAAATTATGCATTAAATCGGTAAATGGGCCATATAGTGACGCTCTAAAGTATAATATTCACCTCAAATGATCTTAAAACGTACTTTTATTGAACAAAAGCAACAAAAAGAAAGCTTTTAACTTTCAATGGTCTGCTCTGATGCATGCTGGGTAAAGAGGGCGGGGCGAGAAATACATCCGGGGATTTGGTGCGTCGGAACAGTGCTCGGGCTGAGGCTGATGAGGGATCACGAGCACACGAGAACGCTCAAGAACTCATTACTAATAAACGGCGATTGTTTAATTTAGTTCTATATTTAAAGATGGCGGTTTAATGTAATTATAACGCTCTGCCACACTTCCTAGATATTTGTTCTAACGTCAGATAAAGACCATCAGGATTGGGATTCACCTCTATAAACGGTTTAAACACACCTTATGCTGCTGCCTGTGAGTCTGTGACTTTGTCAGATATTTTATCGCACATTTGCTAAAATGCAGTAATTATTATCATGTGTCTAAAAGCGTCTGTTCGCCCTCCTCTGGTTGAAAGGAGGTACTCCAGCTTGTTTTTGCAGCGGTTCGGTCTGGGATGTGACCTCAGGCAGCTGCTCTACTGTTTCAATACATTAAACATGTTCTTATTACGGAAAATCAAGCTAAAGAAGCATTTTCTTTATTATTAAGGCTCATAAACAAAAGTAAAATGGATAAACCTCCGTCTGCATCGTCTGTCCCGTCTAGTATAAAGATTTGACATTAGTTTGGTGTCTCTCAGTCACGTGACCTGAAAACTAGAAGAACAATAGAAAAATAAAAACTAACTCTAAATGGGGCCTCTAGTCTGAACTAAGGATCCTACTTTTTTTTTTCTGTGACTCAGAAGACATGAAGGTTATTTATATTTTTGGCAGAATATAAATCAATGCAACCTGGTGTTTCTTAATGCAATAATAGTAGTAAATATTGTTGAATATACTGTTTTATACTGGAGCTCTGAAATAAGCTTCTAGTATTTTGGTTTTCATCAGTTTTAGTTCAGCAGCTGCAGGACAATGGAAGGGAGGAACCAGCCTGCTGCTCTGCACTCCTGCAATATTTACGGTTAAAATGTGAGGCTGGCACAGGAGCGCGTCCCTATTTAGCTCCGGCTTATCAGCAGAAACTGGAGCCGTTATGAGAAAAACATTTTCTCTCTTGCTTTTGTGGTTCGGCTTGAAGGATCTGAAGGCTGCTGTCACTCCTCAGCACATCCAGTCATTCATCAACCGCCTTATCCGCCATTTCTCTGCTTTAAAGAGGAGCTGTCAGCATAGTAGGAAACATTCACACATCACGCTTTCCTGGATAGGGTGAAATCTTTCCATCAACAAACCGCTGCAGGTTCCCACTCAGCAGTTCTCTGCATGAAATACGTTACCCTTTCATTGTTTCGTTTTTATATTCACTCATTATTTTAGGTTAATGAATTCATTTCTATGAGACAAGTTTGGGTAGATGAAGCACATTCCATAGCTGTGGGTCACGGAGGCCAGACTAAAAAATGTTTTTATTATGCTTTCATTTTAATGTCATTTTGTACGGTGGCTGGGAGGTTCAAAATTCTGACTCGTAAACCAAAGACTGAGACTAAAACAAAAATACAGAAAACACACACAAAAAAAAACAACTAGTGGTTAAAAAAGCCTGCAAACTAGCGAGTTGATTGTTCTACTTATGTAATTTTGAACAGAGTTTTATCTGGTAATTACTTATAAAGCTTTTTGGCACTTCTGAAAGTCAGGTACAAACTGACATGCAAACATTTCTGCAGTCATTTTAGCAGCAGAGGCATTGGTGCGACAACAGAGGATGGACAGAGATTCTGTGGGAAAACAATAGTTAAAGCTATAGCGGAGGATGTTGTTTTTCCGGGTGGATCATCTAAATAAGTTGTCCTCCTAACTGTCAATCATTCTGGTGATATGTTTCCATAAGGCCGTCCTCCGTCCTCGTCCCCATTCTCACTGACCGGTGGTGAGTCGGAAGTAGTGGAAAGATTTCCAATATTCTTTTGGAAAGTAAGCTTAAATGAGCTTAAATGAGCGATGCAAACAGCAACAGAGGCACTGGGAGCACTGGGAGCACTGGGAACAGCTCTCGCATGATTTTAATATGTGTTCCCTCTTTTTTTGAAAAGTGGAGAGGGCAGGAAAATCCTCCACTATAGCTTTAAAATAATGTTAGTTATGAATAATGTAATGAAATATTGTTTTACAGCGTATCTGATCAAGCGGCTGTTGGGAGGAACTGGAGGAGATAAATGAAGAGAAATATGCTGCTCTTGTTTAAGAAGGGACCTCTTATCTAGCAGTAAACTACTTTTCTACACTAGATAGGATTCTCGTGGGCCTGTTGAGCCTGATTTTCTCTCTCGTTTCCTAGCATTTTGCTATTTTTCTCTTTTGTTCTTTTTTTTTTTTTTGTTCAGTGTCCTTTTTGGCGATGTGGCAATAAGAATAATTGTCTTGATGCCAAAAAGAGCCCAACAGATTTTACTTTCACAAGTGGAGCAGTACGGCTATCGCCATAGTGTTCCTCTTGATTTATGCGTATAAACAGCTTTATTATAATTCATGCAGGGAGTTTTACAGATTCTGAAAAAGTTTGAAAAACAATCCGCTGGACTTTGTTTCCGAGCTTTGAAGACGTTTCGCTAAGCCTTAAGGAAGCTTTCTCAATTCAAATGTCTGGATCCGCAGCTAGCAATATAAGGCCTTGTATTGCTTGGAAACAGGCAAATGGAAACCGATGAACGGGTCGTTTGCTTCCATTGTTAGCCTGTAATATCTGAACCCTGTTTATGATTGCTAAAGGCGGGATTGTTCACCTCGCTGAACAGAGGAGGTACTTTGTTCCTCTGTGATGAGGTGGGGGGGCGGGGGTGATATCTGGAAGGGATCATCTCTATAACAGAATTGTAAGTTTTTGAAAACTGGAATCTGAGTCCCCCCCCCTTTGATTAAGACATATATGGCTTTCTTCACGTCCCCCAGGCAGCGTAAAGCCGGAGCCCAAGGAAGCCGCGGGGACGAGTCCGCGGGCTCCTCCATCAGCAAGCCACCCCAAAGTGGATCTGGCCATGTGCCCCAAGGATCCGAGACCCCAGGGGGGCCTCAGATAGCTGATCCAGACGCTGCTGCCTGCGTCCTCACTAGAACTATAGAAAGTAGATCAGATCAGCCTGGTTCTGAAGTCCTTCCATTGTCTCCATTAGAAGCCAAAGCAGCTTCCTTCATTTTTCTCTGTGGTGCGTCTGGATCTGATGTCATGCTGCCATTCATCCTGTAGCTTCAGGGCTGCATATTTTCTTGTGTGACTGCAGCTTGTCTCTGCTTGTGTAGATCCACATCATTCTGTTCTGCAGCTCACCTCTCTGGGTCTGCCTTCAAATACACAAAAGTAACTTTTTTAGTTAAACATTTTATGTTTTTGTCTGGAGTTTGAAATAAGCCTGAAGTTTAGCTCTTCCCCTCCGCTCCACTACAGAGAGGAGGTGGAGCAGCTGGTGGAGCAGAGATAACAGCCTGATCCTGAAGGTGGAGAAGACCAAGGAGATCATGGTGGACTTCAGGAAGAAGCGGCCTAACCACGCTCCACTGCTCATCAACAGCTCAGCTGTAGAGGTGGTCAGCATCACAGACACCCTCACCTGGACTGGAAACACCACCTCACTGGTCCAAAGGGCCCAGAAGCGCTTGGACTTCCTGTGGAGGATGAGGAGAGCCCACCATTCAATGCAGGACCAGCAGGTTCTGCAGCAGCTTCTTCCCCACCGCCATCACACTGATGAACTGTTGAGAAAACTCTAAATGATGTCACAGACTCTGCATCACACCAAACCAAAACACTGCATATTTGCACCATATATAAATGCTCTGAACTTCCTTATCAATGCGTTTTTTTGCACCACGTTTTTTCTCCCTCAATGTTTACATTTGATCACTGCTGCACTGGAAATGAAAATGTTCATTTCACTGCTAAGCTGGTGCTCATTTACTGCCTGAAACTTTCATTTTGATCATCTTTTTGTTCAGCTTTCATACACTGTGTGTATACAAAATGACAATGAAAGTTGTCTAAGTCTAAGTCATGATCCATCACTGTGGTTGAGAAGGAAGTCTGGATGGGCTCCCAACAGATGTAGTTTCTGACATGGGTCCCCAATTTTGTCCCAATTCTGGAGGGAGCTCTGCTCCTTGTTGGGGATCTCCGTCAGCCTGTCTTCAGGCTTTCAACCCCAAACGGACGGACAGACGGAGAGGGCCAACCAGGAAATTGAGAACAAGATGCGCATTCTCTGTGAGACTGATCCCACTAAGTGGGCCAGTCGGCTCTCCTGGGTCAAACATGCTATCAACTCTGCTCCCTCTAGCACCACTGGGCTCTCTCCATTTTTTGTTGTGGTTTCCAGCCACTGGTGTTCCCCATTCAGGAGAAATTGGTTCCTCCTGCCCGTCCATCCGCTCTCAGATGCCAGCAGGCCTGTTGAAGGGCTAGAAATGTTAGGAATCCAGTTTGTGTGGGTTGTGTTTTTGTTTGTTTTCCCTCCACCACCAGGGGGCGCCTGGTTCTCGTTGGCCTTCTCACACACCTGCGGATGGTTTCCTCATTACCGGAGGATTCTTAAGCTGCTGACTGCCACTACCTCGATGCCAGAGTGTTTGTCAGTTTTGGGTACTCTAGCCAAGCTGAGTTTTTTGTCACCTAAGTCTTAACCTTGTTGTTTTTTTTTTGTCTTTGCTTCTCGACAGGAAGTCATCCTGCAAACTGGATTTTTTGGACCTTCTCCCCATGGAAGGATTGTCTGAGCGTCAGGGGGGGATTTACCATTAGGCAATACTAGGCAGCTGCCTAGGGCCCCAAGTTCCTGGGGGCCCCATAAAACTCTGTTAACATGTATGGTTAATACAACTATTCCTTACTTGTGCACTTTAATTATGTTTTCGATTAAAAATCCTTTCGCTAAAAGGACAGCAGCGAAGCATTTGAAAAAAAATTATGCAAAGAGCGGTGACGACTTTTCAGGCTCCTCCAGCACTTCCATTTCAAAAAAGGGCCTAGCGCCAAATCTAGCGACTTTTTTTCTGCTACTGGAGACTTTGGCGACTACATTCATAGGGCCCCCTGCCTGCCTTTGCCTAGGGCCCCAAATTTCCTAAATCCACCCCTGCTGAGCGTTAACTGAGCTAAGGATTCAAACAGGTGGTTTGGATCAACTTTTCCCCAAGGATTGTTTGGGCTTCACACTGAGCAGGGGATTCATCTCCACAAGAAATCGTTCTAGAACTGTTGCAAATCTAAGTGGCAGTCAGCTCCTCTGTTCCTCAAGGAAACACCTCAACCTCAACCTCCAACGAGCAAGTCTATTACTGGAACAACCCACACCGACTGGATTCAAAGAAAGACACCTTTTCTGGAAACGTGAGTCCTGTTGCCTTTATT
>NW_015151136.1:347986-348924 GCF_000732505.1 Cyprinodon variegatus
GATTCATTTGTCCAAGCTTCTCTTTTTCATCAATGGTTTGATAATTGCTATTTTAAGGCTTGGGGGGGGCGGAGACACCCAACATGAGGGATGAGTTTGTGATTGAATCAAATCAGACTCTAAAACTGGTAAAACCTTCTTAATTAAACCTTGATATTCATGTGCAGACTGCTTTTTTAATATCTTGTATTTTCTTAGTAAAATACTTTGCAAAGTAATTTCAGGCCTTTTTTAGTGTGGAGTTCATTGGCCGCTGTGATAGGAGGGTTTGTTAACCTGTCAGCTGTGGCAAATAAGGCGCGAGCATTGTTCATATTTTTGTTGAAAATCTCAGAGAAGAATAATTGTCTTGCATCCTCTAATAAATTATAGATGTGACGTTTCTCTTGATAGATTGCATAGTGAACATGGAGTCCATTCTTCCACCACCTTCGTTCGACTCCCTCTTTTCTTTCCTCACTGCTAGGGCGTGTCTCCATGGAGATTTCCTCTTCCCAGAGACAACCTTCACTTTAACTGGATCAATGGAAACTATCAACCAGCTCATCTGCGGAGTTACAGGGGAAAGTGGAAGCAGTAGGATGAGCCTGGGGAAAGTTAACTGAACTGTCCATGATAACACACTGTCTTATAAAATTACTTTTGGTAATTATTTCAGTGGGAAAATGGTTTCAAAGTAAACAGAAAAATGGTCTGATAGGGAAACATTACAAATATTTAGACCTTTGCAACCCAGTCTCATGGGAAAATGTACCCCCACTACGTTGGTCCACACTGCAAAACGTAGTGGAGGTACATTAATGGCCATTTTTTTGTGGCACTGTTACGTTTCTTCTGCCTATACGCTTTCTATTGTTTTACGTCCTAGTCACGTGACTTTCAAGATTCCAGCTGGGACAAGAAAAAAAACATATATATATATATGGCCGACATTCGCT
>NW_015151136.1:349396-351078 GCF_000732505.1 Cyprinodon variegatus
AGCGAATGTCGGCCATATATATATATATGTTTTTTTTCTTGTCCCAGCTGGAATCTTGAAAGTCACGTGACTAGGACGTAAAACAATAGAAAGCGTATAGGCAGAAGAAACGTAACAGTACCACAAAAAAATGGCCATTAATGTACCTCCACTACGTTTTACAGCGTGGACCAACGTAGTGGGGGTACATTTTCCCATGAGACTGGGTTGACCTTTGCTAATGGCCAGGGCCTAAATATGTTTAACTTTAAATATCTTTGAGGAAAATCACACAGTTCTTTTGCTCCTCTGCCTTCAGGGTTCTCAACATCAACATTGAAGTCTCACATTAATTAAGTAGTCATGTTCAATACATATCACAGATAAGAATTCATGGAAATAATTAAAAAGTGTGTTTTGGACTTTGGAGGCATGTAAACATTCGCAGTCATGGCTCCAACGGGGCCTTTTGCTTGAACAGCCAGATATTAAAAAGATTTAAATTCAGCCAGGATCACTTTTCTGCACTTTCGTGAACCATTAATTTTTTCATTTCATTATTTTCATCTAGATATGTCTCGGTTAGAAACATGAAATCGAGATTTTGCTGAGAAATGAAGTCATTGATTAAAAATAGTTTTCCTGGCAGGGATCTGAGTCAGGAAGTCTAAACTATTTTCACTAAACACTGTCACCACTTTCTACTGAGGTTTCAGAATCTTTTATCAGTTCGGAGCATCAGCATCATTCAGTCAAGGCATCTCTGATCAAACCTCTTGATTTTTAAGATGAGGTTCATCCCTGCATGGTTTCTCTTTGTCTGAATTCATCTAAGACTAACGCGTCCCTCAATCTAAATCTGTGAGGAGTCTCCATCTACTAGGTCTACATCAGTGAGTCTTCCATTGGTTTGTAGATGACGATTGTTCTCTGAACAGCTGCATTTCTGGACACCAATGGATTTTATGTAAGAGATGAGAGTTAAAGGATGTAAATCTATTAGAATGTGTTTAAAATATTTAGAGCTGTGTTTAAATCATTTAAATATTGGTGATGGCCTGGTGGTTAGAGGAGCGCTCTGTGCTCTGACAAGGTTCCGAGTTCCCGGTTCGATCCCCACAGCCTGCGCTCTTGGTCTCTGAGCACGACCTTTAACCCCCCGCTACTTCCTGGGCGCCGCACAATGGCAGCCAACTGCTCCCCACAGGGGATGGGTTAAATGCAGAGAGTGACTTTCTCCAGTGTGAGATCAATAAGGGATTTACATTTACGTTTCCCTTCACTGTGATCAATTACTGTTTCTGAAAGTGTCTCATAAATTCTAAATAAAACTAATGAAATTGTATACAGTAGATGCAATGCATTTAAAATGTAAAAGTTTGCAGCTTAAGTATACTTTTGTCAAAATCCATTTAAAAACAAACGTTGACAATGATCCAAATCCAAAGTTATAATAATAAGTCAGGATTTCTTGTTTCAAAGCAAGAATAAATGAAATATTCAAAGGTTGCAGGATTTAGCTGACATTATAAAATAACTGGTTTATTATTTAAATCGAATGATGCAAAGAATTGATTTGGATTTAACTGGACCTGATTCATGCTGAGCTGAATCGATCTTGTAATATTTAACGTCTCTGTTAACATTTTCGGTTCTCTCTCTTTTCATTCAAACTTTTTTTCTGTTTTTTCTTGAGTTGTTAA
>NW_015151136.1:353623-355475 GCF_000732505.1 Cyprinodon variegatus
GCTGGATGTCATCAGCAAATAAAACTTTGAACCATCTGACTTGCTGATCTAGATAAACTGTCTCTATAAAGTGACCTGAGGGGGTTTTCTTATTGTGGATAAGAAGGTGTTTCTATGGGAGGAGAGTAAACCTACAGGGTCTAAAATCAGCAGGTTATCATAAGTCGTAATGGACGGTTTGAACTGCGATGAACAGCTGAGTTATTTTGGTGGAATGTGGAGAAAGCCAGAGAAGCTGTAACTAAAGAAGAGATTTCCAGAGCAGAACCATACGTACCATCAGGCTCCTCCTGATTGGACCAAAAAGTTTAGACCGTGAGTTTCCAGCTGATGGTTGTACTCCGCCCTCAGAGGGGCGGACGTCTACCCAAGCCTTCAGATGGCAAGCTGGATGTAACACGTCATACTTTAATGATCTTTGATTTCAAGATCAGGTGCTACTTTCTGCTCATCTGTGACAGGAAATCTTTTACACATAAAAACACTAAATCTAATAAGTTGAAGGTCTACAAATTCAGTTTGAGCAGAATTTCAGCTGATTATCCTGCAGATGCTAAATCACCGTCCATTTCTAAGGCCTGACAGTTTTAGAAGGATTCTTTAAAATCCTCAGCATTAGAAATCTGGAGTTGTTGTACTCCCCCTCTGTGAGGAACGCCAGCTTCCTGGGTCCTTCTGCAGGCCTTTCTAGTTAGTTCTTGCTGTTCTCTGTAACAAGTCAGCTCAGGAATGTCTAGGTGTTGTCTTTTCCATCGGAATTTAAGCCTAATAAATTTCCCAAAGCCTGGTAATGCACAGACTCTCAAAGTGATTAAGAGCTGGGCCATGTTTGTTCACTTGAAATATGTGTTATTGCAAATGTTTTGCTCTTTCTCCACTGGGTGTTGGCCTTTCCTGATAACTTCTGACACAAAGCAAAATAGATCAGGAAGCCTCAGAGTGTTGTACGTGCGACTCGCTGGCAGTGGCAGGTACTGATGGCTGGACCGCTCTGCCTCTGTATCATCCTGGGTTCAGCTTCCATTCACAGTTCATCACCGTCTGATTAGACGACAAACTGAGGAGACAGAATAGCTGTCATAAAGTTTTCCCTTCCAAAGTGGAGCAGAGTGCAACCTTTAGATAGTGGGGAATGTGAATCTGGTCCTGTGAAGCAGTCAGGCAAACAAAGGGCCCGGACTACGGCCGTCAGCGACTGTGGGACCCACTAAGCATCTGGTGACAGATTTGCCAGGATGCATGACCACTTTACACTGGACTGACTGTGTGTGGGAGTCCTGGCTGAATATAGGAATTGTTTTTACTGACTGAGAGCGGCGGAGGAATTCCTGCACAGTCCTGTCCTCGCTGCATGTTCATCTCTTACCTGTCTGCAGAGGGATCCTTCAAATCGGCCCTTAGAGGCCAGCGGCTCCAGAACATTATGTTCTAAATCTGAAGGTCCAGATCAACCACAGCTTAGAGGATCATGTTTCATTCGTCGAAACTTTTCAAGTAGAGCAAACTGCACTTTATATCTTAAACAGTTTAACAGCAAAATGTGATGAACTTCTAAGATAATAATTCGAATTGAAAATGTCCATCTTTATCAATTAACTGTTTATTAGTATTTTTCATATTTGTTTACATGCATAATGTACATTACCCTTTCACATTCAGCAGAACATACCATTAAACTTTCGCTTGGGAGCTATTACTCTATTTCACCATTCTAGTTTATTTAGTTCCTGATTTTCTGTCACTGTCTTTTTTCTTGAATGTTTTCCATTTCATCCACTTTTCTTCCATTTCAGTTTGCTGAAACCTCAAACCATGTGTCAGTTTTTCCATAATGTAGATTTCTTCTATTATT
>NW_015151136.1:357380-359161 GCF_000732505.1 Cyprinodon variegatus
GAGCTGTAGAAATAAAGTGAATAGAATTGAATTAATTGATAGAAAGCAGCTCTGGTTGATCTTTTAATGTTAAATTTGTTAGTCAGGCTTCCTTTTTTTTTAATTCTCGCTGTGGGGTGATGATTTAATGTTTTTATTGTATTGATTTATTACTGGATGCAAAAGTTCTAATGCTTTATATAGAAATTCCCAGTTTACTAAATCAAATGTTTTTTCTGCGTCAGCACTTACTAGAATGGTACTTTGTTTTTTCTGCTGTGCTTGTTCTCCTATATGTAGAACTCTTCTGATATTATCATGTGTATCATTTCTGTTCCAAAGGTCTTTAGTCTATTAGAAATAATGGTTGTTTAGATTTTATAATCTATGTTTAATAATGAAGTTGATCTATAATTGCCACAGTGTTCCTTTTCCGTGCTTTGACTGAGATGATGCTTCACTCCATGATGGAGGTATTCGGTTGTTATTGAGTGTCCATTTGAAAGCTGGTACGTATCCATCACTGCCTGATCATTTATTATTCTTTAATGTATTTATTGCCTCATTCACTTCCTCTATTGCTGTTGTCAGTGTCTCAGTTCATTTCCTCCTCATGTGCAAATTCAGGCTGTCTAAACAGTTTCTCAAAATATTATGGAGAAATTCCCTCTATTTTTTCTATAATTTTTTTGCTGCTTTAAACACCCTAATTTTCCCATTGTGGGGAAATTAGGAAATTAGCTATTTACTTTGGGAAATCTTTTGGCAATGAATCTATAAAGATTTGGAGCAAAACCTCACAAAACATGGCAAATGAATATCTGAATCCTTTAAAGTCAAGTATTTTCTTTTTTATTAAAATACAATAAATTAAATTGAAACAGCCAAAATAATTTTGAAAAAAAAAAAAAACTGCTAACAAATTAAGATACTTTAGAATTAGCCTGAAAATGAAAGAAGTCTTCTAACAGGTCCATGGAACTGAAGCTATTTACCACTGATTGGACAACAGGCATTATCTAGAGCCTTATAGCGCCTTTAAGGACAGCCAATAGCGGCCTTTCTTGTTGGGGAGTTGGCAACACTGGTGAAAGGATGACAGGAGAAGAGAAGAGAAGCTATTAAAGAAAATTCTAAATGTTGACACAAAAATATATTTAAAAAACTTATAATTAAATTGAAATGGGTCTTAGTTACCCGTAATTTGTTCTCTGCACACCCCATACTGCTGAGTTCTTTTAATATTGTAGCATTTTGAAACAATGTCAAGAAGAGCCAGCAACATTGCAGCCACAAAATTCTTCAGGCAACTCTTAGGACAGCTCAGTGACAGCACTAGGGGGATATTTCATAATTGGGATATTAAAAAATATGGTTTTGACTTGTTTAAAGTAAATGAAATATGTTGATTATAATTCCAGATGTGTGACACTTTGCATTTTGTCTCTACAAAATGTGATTAAAGATCAGAATCAGAATCCGAATCAGACATACCTTAATAATCCCAAAGGGGAAATTAGTTTTGTTACACGCTCCAGTTACAGATAAAAGCGAACATATTCTGACGGCAGATTTCTGCATTTGAAGTTAATTTAGGCGTCAATAAACTGTTTAAGAGGAGTGATCACAGCCTCTGATCATCAGCGCTGTCTCTCTCTCCCTGCGTCAGATGATTAAACGCGCCTGACGCGCTGCTTCAGCTGCTCAGACGCGCTGCGCTGCGCCTGCTGCTCAAAACGCGCCGCGGGACCTTTTGCTGCGCCTTGACGCGCGTCAACCATTGACTTTGCATGTAAACTCGC
>NW_015151136.1:359536-361344 GCF_000732505.1 Cyprinodon variegatus
CAGTGCACTTTTACTTTCGCCCTCTGGGGGGAGCCTCGCTGGAAAATCAACACCGGTTGCATAGTGTACCTTTAAAATTTGGTCTGATTCTGCAGAAGTTTGTCTGCTCGTTGTGTGTGTGTGGGTTTTTTTTTTGGTGGGGGTAGCAGTTCTATCTCTGCATGTAATTAATCGTCATTCAAACTTTTGACCTGTTGTGAATACCATCCCAGTGTTTTTTTTGGCCTGTCCTACTGCCTTCCAAACACTGCAGAGTTTTTAACTAGATTGGGTCACCTTATTTTCATCATTAACACTGATTATTATTTTTAATGCTTCATTTGATGATGACGTCTAGCCTCACTTTGATTTTTTTGTCAAGAGGGTTGGATCATCATCTTAGCTAAAAGCCATCCACAGAAGAACTGAGAAGAGAATTTGGAAAAGATGTAAAACATCTTTGACCCAGAGGAGGAGCATTTGATCCAGCTGTGGAAGCAGAGGAGCATCTAAACGGTGCAGCACATCAAACCCTCCAGGACTGGAATCAAAACCTCCGTTTGGCTAAATGTCGATGAGTGTCTCTCTGTCAGCAATGTGAAAAAGAAATTCCTCGTGGTCCCTTTATCTGCTCCATAAAATGAGCTTAGAAGAGGAGAAGTAACCTGCAGAGGTTTGTGTTCTAAGAGCAAACTCCACGGCTGTGAAGCTCAACATTACGAGGGTCTTATCACAGCAATGCATCATGAAGCTCATAAAGATATGTGCTTGACGAGTGCCTGCAGCTCTGTTTCCTAACCAAAGCAAAACATGAAAAAGACAGAATGTAATGTTGAACAGTCCGCCCAGAATCTGAAGGACCAGCCCTGCTCTGATTACCTTCCTGCTCCTCTTTGCTCCTCAGTCCTCAGCACTGAGTGCAAAGCCTTCAAATGCTGCCTTAAAACCTTTAGAAGTGCTTCTCTGTATAAATGTGATTAAGCCTGAAGTCAGCCTTGTCTTAGCTCAGTCTGCAGGAGCAATTTTAAATAGTGAGGCTGAGGTTCTGATGGCAGAGCTGCTGCTGCTTGCAGGTGGCAGCCTGTAGCTTTCTGTGCTAGTCGGCTGGAGCGGGACTCAGTTTCAAGCCTCACATCCATTTATGATAACAATTCGTTATTATTAAAAACCGTGAGATTATAAATGTACAGCTTCGGTCTCCTGCATCGCATTGTTCTGTTCAGGCTTTAAATTCAGTGGATCTTTCTAAAATACTAATAATTCTAATTCAGGGTTGCTTCACTAAACAGATTTATTTAAAGAGGAGTGAAAATTCCCAACATTATTCTTCATAACATTCTTTTTAACATGATGAGAATCAATATTCTGTCCAATAAATGTTTGCAGATATCAAACCTTCACAGACTCTCCTGGACCTGCATCACATCAACATAAGCATCTTTAAAGTTTGAGCAATTTCAAACATGTTTGAACCAATTAAGACGTTTGAAGGGATGAATTTTCATTTTTATTTCAGATTTCATCAAATTTTATATTGTTTTTTAATGTTTTTTCTCTCTATTTCCAGTTTCTTCCATTCTAACAGCAGCAATAATCCCATCGTCTCTGCTGGTTTAGCTTCAGATGCTACAGAAGTGCCTCATCTTCCTCATTAGATTCATTTATTATTCCTATAATGAAGAATCCTTCCTGCCAACTCATGGCTGCTGGCTGCTGCTCTACACCCGCTCTGACTCTACAAGACAAATATTCACATTTATTATTATTTAAACTATATGACATTAAAGGAATAGTACACCCAAAACATGATTAGCCTTCATTTTCTACTC
>NW_015151136.1:364344-365435 GCF_000732505.1 Cyprinodon variegatus
AGAAAATGAAGGCTAATCATGTTTTGGGTGTACTATTCCTTTAACACCATTGTTCCCTGAGAACAGACCAGTCCTTTGGTAGAATCATGCTGCAGACACCTGAGACTAAAGTGATGGTCCTCCTTTAGGAGAGGGGGAGTCTAGATTAGTATTCCTAATCAATCAGAATGGCCTAGTCAAAGTCTGAATCTGTGGAGCCTTTGGTCTGTCTTAGCTAAAGAAGAAAGATCTGAACTAATTGCTGCTAAATTTTGTATTAGACTCTGACTGTTCAGCAGGTATAAATACTTTTGTGGAGGAACTTTATAATCTGCATCAAAGCTTTGATTTCTCCATCAGTGATGTTTTCAGGCTGGGTGGGATCCTCTTTATGGAAAGCAGCGCTGTGGGAGGGGCTCACATATACGGTGGAGCTCCTAATGACGAAGCAACCAAAGCTGCTTCTCTGTTAAACTTTAGCAGAGGAATGTTTTGGGTCAAAGTTAAGCCCTATTCTCTCAGTCAGACTGAAAACCCAGCAGAGCTAGGCCCCCTCCCCACTTCCATCCCCAACAAAACAGCATCCAGACTTTATCCGTCATTCGCAGGGTTGGTAAAAAGGCAGCCTGGCCTCTCAATGAGATGAGGAGCATTTTTGGGGGGCAGCCTGCGGTTGCTGTAGCGATGTCATTGAGGGGTGAATAGCGCAGATGTCAGGGTAATCCTTCAGCGAGGACCGAGCTTCTCTCCTGCCCCGCAGCTCAGAGAGACTTCAAACCTAAAGATGGAAACCAAAGAACCTGCAGCATTCATTAAAACTATACCTGCTTCTTCAGCATCACAGTTCAACTAAAAGCTCTAATGAAAGAGAACAGCAGCAGCTGGAGAGCTAGGTTACTTTCTGGGATCTTTTTACTGCAACTAAAGGTAGTTTTGCTTCAACAAAAACAGCTGAAAAGAACTGATCTGTTTTCTAGATAAATCCTCCGCCACACGATTAAGACCAGTGCATGTCTGACCTACGAAAAATCTGACTAGAACGCTGGTATACATCGGATCATTTATAAGCACGCTGAAGTACGCTGAAACACTTTGTCATACGGCGAGTACGT
>NW_015151136.1:367915-369111 GCF_000732505.1 Cyprinodon variegatus
TCCCTGCGTTCACGCCCACCACCAACACACTTCCTAGCAGACATGATGCTCAATCTGCTGCCACCAGAAACCTTCTTTAAGCGATCAAATAAATGTTTCTCTGCAGGCCGAGCACAACCCAGGCGCATCGCTGCCCCCTCAGGACACTGGCTTGTGCATCATTTCATGGGCATTACGCTGCCGTGCGTTATGCAGAAGTTAGGCTGTCATTCTGGACTGGTAATAAATACTCTATGTATACTTCCAAAATAGAAAGTTCAGCGTATGCCAGCGTTTAGGAGAGTCTGGGACGTCAGGCAGATGCTGGATGAACCAGGAAGGTGTGACAGCAGCTTAACCAGTGAAGTTTCCAGAGCAGCAGCTAAGCCACCATCAGCCAGAAGCTTCTTTCAGGGATTCCATGAGTCACAGCAGATAGGACTCCATTGAAAACAAGGGTGGTCTGATTATTTTCCATGACTGGGAGGGGCTGTTTGGGTGTAACAATAAGCGGGTCAGTGGTGGGTTTCCATCAGAACCGCCCTGCCTGGTGGTTTCTGTCACAGCGATAGAAACACAGTGATAGCTGATGAACCTCTGGGCCTTGCTTTGCTCAGCCGACAGCAGAGGGGGAGAACTCAAAGCTCCTCCAGGCACAGGAGGTTAGGAGATCTGAGCTAACCTCTGAAGCTACACCTAACCTTCCTCCACCAAACAACGACTACCAATAAATAAAGACATAAAAATAAATAGAATATATTCTATCAACCATCATCGTGTTCATTACAGGAGGAGAGCGCATCCTGTTAGCTTCAGGACCCAATATGGCTGCTTGGTCAACACCATGCAGCAGGAACAGGAAACTCCAGGCGCTGCAGCAGGAACACCTGTTGATCTGCAGCCGGAGAGGGACCACAGCCAGGGTCTGTAGCTGTGGGTCAGCTGGGGGTTCATGCTCACATCTGATGGAGTCACAGCAAAGGTCTGGTGACATGAGACCTGCTTGGAGAACTCGTGCTACAGTACAGGGCCCTGCAACCTGCAGGGCAGCAGCCCCCAAGGACCCGCTGTGGGCATGGCGGCCATTACAGTCCCATTTTTCTGCTAGCTCAGTGATCTTCAGCTAGCCTGACGTAGTCCTACTCTATTCTAGTCAGAATATGAGTCTGATGCCGCTCCATAGAGCTGTGCTTGCGGGGCGTGTTTCAAATGAACTA
>NW_015151136.1:369578-371760 GCF_000732505.1 Cyprinodon variegatus
AGATATTGTGCTAGCATACTCGCGCTACTGTTGAGCAATGCCAGACCGAACTTCCGGACCTCAAATGTTGTGGGCGGGACTAAGTTCGGAATGGCACCCAGGCTAAGCTTCAGCTGCTCCAGAGAGCTGCAGAAAACAGCCGTCACTTTCTGCAACATCTTCTTTGCGGGACTTAAATCAACAGGAACAAATTGAGGAAACATTTAAGCCGATTTGAAACCTTCAATTTAAAGAAACTTGGAATATGTTGATACCATTATTTTCACGGCATTCGTAGAAACCCCCGCCAACCAGAGCAAGAAGATGTTTTAGGCTCACTACTAAAAAAAAACCAAACACGTTGCTTGATTATTCACCTTGAAGGCCCAACCTTTTAGCTCAAGTGTTTAACTTTACACAGAGAAAAATACAAACGCCCCAAAAACCTTTTTTGCCTATAAGTACACTTGAAGTAAGGAGCTTTGTCACAGAGCAGATGTAGATCAGCCTGTTTTCAACATGATCAGTAGTTTTATCAGTCAATAAATTATTTCTCTATGAAAAACAGGCTGTTACAGTTCCAGTCGTTGTACCTGTGGAAACTTAGAAATGACAGAAAAGTCTGCATAACATCCGACCTTCTACTGCAAACGAGAAACGAGACGAAGAACTCAGCATCCAGTGGCGGCATAGATCAACTCAAGTAGAAGCAGCCGGTTGGAATGGTTGTAGTGCAAAGGCACACAAAAACTCTTCTCTATATATTATTCAAACATCTCTCTCTCTCACACAGTGCAGTCCAGGTGTGCCTCATTAGCATCCAATAAATATCCCTATTTACAGGTGTGCACCTCTGTCCTCTCTCTGCAGGTGTTGCACTTGACGTAGCAGCACCACAGGAACTTGCAGTTGCACTGCCAAACGTGGGAGTACTGGTTGGTGTTGTATCCCCGGCCGCAACACATCAGGTCGCAACTGTTGGGTTGCAGGGCCGTCTTGTTGCACAGGCGCCCCTGCGTCCCCATGCTGCCAGTCAGCTGGTCGGCCTCGCAGTAGTTGGGCGAACTCTCGATGTAGACCAGCTCCGAGTCTTTAGGCTTGTGGTAGGAGTGGGGTCTCTTGATCTTGAGGAAAGTGGGACGCTTGTTGCGGCTGGCCCGAACCGGCTCCACGTGAACCGCCTGGTTGTACTTGTCTTTCAGGAAGTATCCCAGCTGCCGGAACTTGGGAAGTGTCATCCAGCAAGTCTTGGTGGTGCAGGACCCAGAAACGCCGTGGCACTTGCACTCCAGACGCATTCCCTTCTCCAGGACCTACAACACAGACCACAAGGCCATGAGAACAACATGTTACTACACAGGAAATGACCTCACACATTAAGCACGTTCTAAAGTCTCTTGTCTCTGTTGCATTTCAAAGCCAGTGCAGAGAAATATATCCCTTTGTTAAAAAGCACAACATTTTTTAATAATCATTGAACAGGTAGAGCCAAAGGTTCCAGGTATTTTGGGTGAATGTTAGCATCCTGGATTCTATCATTCTATGATCTACAGTGTGCCATTCTATGGATAATAGCTCTGCCTATTTGCTTCCAGTCAATCAGAGAACTAATATGAACATGTGACCAGTCGTCTGCCAAAGCTAACATGGAAATTACATCCAGCCCCTCTGCGTCTCCCTACGCAGCAACAGCAACGTTAGAATATCAGGTAGCTAGAAAAGAAAACCCAGAACAGACAAATGATGCGTAAAGCTAGCTGTGCTAATGCTAAGGTAAAATAAACATCAGCTGCACTGTGTCTCCTGGACAACATCTGGTTCTGTTTCCTTATCCTGGTTCTGATCCATTGATGGTGTCCACCACTGGAGAACCTCTAGAACCAAATGTGCTGCTCTTTGTTCCTAGAATAAATGCTTCCTCTGACCTTCTTTATCACCACACCAACATCCAGAAAGTCCAGTTAACTTCAGGAATTTCTTCTCCTTCTGTCTCCATCTGTAGAATATTCCGGTGAGGCTCCAGAGACTTTAGAAGCCCCAAGTGGGCAGCAGGTTGTTGGATCCTTCCTCTCCTCCTGACCTCAGTGGACCTGCAGCTTCTCATCCTAATGCTGATCAAATGTTCTCCAGCCCCTAATAAATCCTCAGAGCTACAAGGGAACCGAGCTCATTCTGCAGATAAGATGAGTTTTCCCTGACCTTT
>NW_015151136.1:373906-375558 GCF_000732505.1 Cyprinodon variegatus
AGGAACCACATACAGACTGACTCTGAAGCTTAAAGTAAAGACATGAATGAATGAATGAATGAATGAATGAATGAATGAATGAATGAATGAATGAATGAATGAACAATAACCCATCTAACAGTTAACAGGTCCTCATCCTTACCTTGCGGCCCACCTGGTTGTTGTGCAGGTTCATAAGCGTCCTGGCGTTCTGCTTGACCTCCCGTGCGTCCACGAAGACCTTGGAGAAGGCCAGGCCGTAGCGGAGGTCAGCAGAGCAGCCGCCCCACTTCCAACCCTCCTCCTGGTTGTAACTGTTCTTCTTCTCCTGGTCGCAACCGCAACCGCTCAGCGTCCCTCTGGAGCAGGCCGCCGCCACCGCGTGGGCTACACCGGCGGCCATGATGGCGTAGGTGAAGGCCGCCTCCTTACTACCTGCAGGGGCAGAGAGCAGCCATCAGAGCCGTGGTCAGAGGCCTGGGTGGCCTCCTTACATACCAGACACTATGGCAAATAATAGTGTGGCGGAGCGGGTCAGAAACGGGCCAGGCGGAGTGGGTCAGAAACGGACCAGGCGGACCGGGTCAGAAACGGACCAGGCGGACCGGGTCAGAAACGGACCAGGCGGAGCGGGTCAGAAACGCGCCATGCAGAGTGGGTCAGAAACAAACCTGTCAATCTCCCTCAGACTAGGGCTCCATGCAGGATCTCAATGATGGTGGGGTCTCAATGATCCTATGTCCAGAACTACACTGGAGGAGCTGCTAAATGACCTAAATACAGCTAGGACCACCGTTTCTATGGTTACTGTTCTCTGAAATCATGCATGGCATTGAAGGTTCCCCTGCTTAAGGAGGAAGAAGAATGATGAGAACAACCTCAAGAACACCATCCCTACAGTGAAGCATGGGGGTGGAAGCATCATGCTTTGGAGGAGTTTTTCTGCACATGGGACAGGGTGACTGCATTGGGAGATTTTGGGGAACAACCTCCTCCCCTCAGTTAGAGCATTACAGATGGGTGGAGGCTGGGTCTTCCAGCATCACAATGACCCGAAGCACACAGCCAGGATAACCAAGGAGCGGCTCTGGAAGAAGCAGATCTAGGTTCTGGCGTGGCCTAGCTAGTCTCCAGATCTAAACCCAATAGAGAATCTTTGCGAGAAATCTGACTGATCTAGAGTAGATCTGTGTGGAGGAGTGGGCCAAAATCCCTCCTGCAGTGTGAGCAAACCTGCTGGAAAAACTACAGGAAACCTTTGACCTCTGGAAACTAAGGCTACTGGAACAAATATTAAGATTTATTTTCTCAGGGTTGAAATATTTATTTGTAGCTGTATTATACAAATAAATAAAAGATCATAGATTGGGATTTCTGGAGGGAGGTTCTGAGGGAGGGAGGTTCTGGACCAGATGGAGGTTCTGGACCAGATGGAGGTTCTGGACCAGAGGAAGGTTCTGGACCAGAGGAAGGTTCTGGATCACAGAGGAAGGTTCTGGACCAGATGGAGGTTCTGGATCAGAGGAAGGTTCTGGGTCAGAGGAAGGTTCTGGACCAGAGGAAGGTTCTGGATCAGAGGAAGGTTCTGGACCAGAGGAAGGTTCTGGACCAGAGGAAGGTTCTGGATCAGAGGAAGGTTCTGGACCAGAGGAAGGTTCTGGACCAGAGGAAGG
>NW_015151136.1:376879-378036 GCF_000732505.1 Cyprinodon variegatus
GTTCTGGACCAGAGGAAGGTTCTGGATCAGAGGGAGGTCCTGGACCAGAGGAAGGTTCTGGACCAGTAGGAAGGTTCTGGATCAGAGGAAGGTTCTGGACCAGAGGAAGGTTCTGGACCAGAGGAAGGTTCTGGATCAGAGGAAGGTTCTGGACCAGAGGAAGGTTCTGGACCAGAGGAAGGTTCTGGATCAGAGGAAGGTTCTGTCAGCTGCTGTTCTGCAGAGGTGAGTCTGAGAGGCATGCACATGGAGACGGTTCCAGCCCATAAATCTCAGAGCTGCTTTGGAGATAACTCCTGGTGGAGCAGAGCTGGACCTCCTCCAGGTCTGATCCAAAATGACCTGGAGATGGTTCTGGTTCTGCTCAGTAGCTGACGCGCTTCCCGGTCCCGGTCCGGTCCGGTTTCGGTCCGTCCTGGTCCCGGTCCGGTCCGGTCCGTACTTTCTGGGGACCTACCCACTCTGAGCTCCTTCCCGAACACCGTCCTCTCCCCCAGCGCCGAACAGTTCCAGCGGCTGTAGCGGAACTGGAACTGGCACTCGCTGAGGCCCATTTGGACCCCCTCTCCGACCGCGATGATGGCGTCGGGTCTGCTCTGGCAGATGGTCCGCTGCCGGGGGGCCAGGCCCGGGATGTTGTTACAGATGATGCTGGCTCCCAGAGCGACCACCGGCCACAGCCCCCTGCGATGAGAGAAAAGTTCTGACTGGAAACCAGAACCGAACTGGTGCCTTCAGCTGCAGGTGGAACCAAGGTGCCCAACCCGCTGGCCCCAGAACCCCTCCAGAACTCACCCGATCTTCAGGTAAACCAGCCCGAGGCAGAGGAACACCTGCAGAGCGCAGCGCCGGCCCGTCCTGCTCATGCTGGCTCCGTCCTCCTTCGGTTCTCCTCCCGGTTCTGCGGGGTTAGGGTGAGTGGCAGCAGGCCCGCCCCGGAGTCAGGTGGGAGCCTGCGGGGGGAGGGGGGCATTAGGACAGCTGGTTCCGGCCGCGCGCTGCGATCCAGTTGGACGTCCGCGTGCGTCTGGGTCTCAGTCTGCCTCGGTTCACATTTTCTATCAGGGCGGCTTCAGAGTGAGGAAGGTGCCTCCATCCTCTTCCTCAGCTGGTGGTCTGGCTGAAGCTTCCGGAGAGGTGGGAAGAAAAATCTCTGG
>NW_015151136.1:378848-379983 GCF_000732505.1 Cyprinodon variegatus
AAGAGAAACAGAACCTCAGAGAACCAGAGAGAACCAGAACCAAAGAGAAACAGAACCTCAGAGAACCAGAGAGAACCAGAACCAAAGAGAAACAGAACCTCAGAGAACCTGAACCAGAGAGAACCAGAACCAAAGAGAAACAGAACCTCAGAGAACCAGAACCAGAGAGAAACAGAACCAAAGAGAAACAGAACCTCAGAGAGAACCAGAACCAGAGAGAAACAGAACCAAATAGAACCAGAACCAAAGAGAGAATAAGAACCAAAGAAAAACAGAACCTCAGAGAGAACCAGAACCAGACAGAATCAGAACCAAAGAGAAACAGAACCTCAGAGAGAAACAGAACCTCAGAGAACCAGAACCAAAGAGAACCAGAACCAGATAGAACCAGAACCAGATAGAACCAGAACCAAAGAGAACCAGAACCTCAGAGAGAAACTGAATCAAAACCAAAGAGAGAAGCAGAACCTCAGAGATCTAGGATTCAGAGTCTGACCCGACAGAACCAGGATCCATCAGAACCCACTGAGGAGTACCAGAACCAGCTCAGGTCCAAGAAGTCCTTCAAGGTGAGATGTTGGATGAGTTCTGACCAAACCAAGCCTGGTCCTTCGCTAGCAGGACATCGGCCTCCTGAATGTTCAGCTATTTGGACCGAACCACCTGGAAAATCTGATCTCCTGACAGAACCACCTCTAAAGGTCCGGTTAAGAGGATCCAGAAGTTCCTGGAAAGGGTCCATGAAACAGAGCCCATTCAGAACCTGGCCATAAAAACCTTCCTGGCAGACGCTGCCACCTGCTGGTAATAGTGGAGAAGTACAGGTTTAAAACCAGACCCAATGACAACTGGCCCAGACAGAACCAGAACCAGAACCTCTGCAGCCGTGTTAACCCAAAGATCACGGAACCAGTTAGAGAGCAGGAGGCTTTATTTCCATGGTAACAGTTCATCAGAACTTTACAGAACAGATAAAGGTAGAAACCAGAAGGTCCGGAAGTTCCTCCCAGTGTTGGTTCTGACCCAACTTCCTACCAGGTTCTACAGAACCAGGAACCAGAACCAGCAGGTATCAGAAATAAAGCTGCAAAAAAACAAACTTTTCAAGTTAAAGGAACTTTTCGAGACATCGAGG
>NW_015151136.1:382241-389666 GCF_000732505.1 Cyprinodon variegatus
TCTCGTAATTTTACGATTTTATTCTCATAATTTTACAACTTAATTCTTTTACTTTCACGACTTTACTCTTGTGATCTCACAACTTTATTCTCGTAATCTTACGACTTTATTCTTGAAATTTACGACTTTATTCTTGCAGTTTTACAACTTAATTCTCGTAATTTTAAGACTTTATTCTCGTAATCTTATGACTTTAGTCTCTTAATTTTACAACTTTATTCTCGTAATTTTACGATTTTATTCTCATAATTTTACAACTTAATTCTTTTACTTTCACGACTTTACTCTTGTGATCTCACAACTTTATTCTCGTAATCTTACGACTTTATTCTTGAAATTTACGACTTTATTCTTGCAGTTTTACAACTTAATTTTTGTACTTTTACGACTTTATTCTCGTAATCTTATGACTTTAGTCTCTTAATTTTACAACTTTATTCTCGTAATTTTACGATTTTATTCTCATAATTTTACAACTTAATTCTTTTACTTTCACGACTTTACTCTTGTGATCTCACAACTTTATTCTCGTAATCTTACGACTTTATTCTTGAAATTTACGACTTTATTCTTGCAGTTTTACGACCTAATTCTCGTAATTTTAAGACTTAATTCTCGTAATCTTACGACTTTATTCTTGTAATCCTATGACTTTAGTCTCTTAATTTCACAACTTTATTCTCGTAATTTTACGATTTCATTCTCATAATTTTACAACTTAATTCTTTTACTTTCATGACTTTACTCTTGTGATCTCACAACTTTTTTCTTGTAATCTTACGACTTTATTCTCGTACTTTTACGACTTTTTTCCCGTAATCTTAGGACTTCGCTCTCCAAATCGAAGAAGAACAAATCGCTAGCCTGGCCCTAATACTCTGTCGTAATTCATCCACTAGAGGCGCTGACGTAATAGAACAGTAACTGTCAGCTGTAGTCAGAAAGGCCTGGTTTTAAACAATCAATGTCCCAAATATAAAATTAGATTTTTGTATAAAAGCTGTGTATCCATTGGCCAAAGCAGGTGCTTATAATATTAACCTTTATTTTTATGACCAATAGAGAATATTTGCAGGGATGATGACATCATTAATGTTCTGAGGATCAAGATTTACCAGATAATCTTAGACCTGCTGTCAGTCGATGCTTATCATTAGTTAACTTAAATTAGACATGGATGTAAGAAATAATGTGGAAACAATTTAAATATGAATCATTCTATGATTTTATATATATATATATATAGTATAATATGGTATATTTATTTATACGATCATGGCCCAGGATAAGTGTTTTCTACACCCAGCGTGCCCCATCATGACCTCATCAGGTTTGTAACTGAGGAGACCTCCCTGGCAGCAGCCAGGACCAACATATTCCACTGTTCTTAGATCTAGGGCTATCTGAATGCACAGTGACCTAGAGCTATCTGTCTAGAATCATCTGCTCTGTCTGTGCTCACATTCCCAGAACTTTGAAGATGATCAGATCAGCAGAGAGGATCTAGTTTTAAACCTCTGAGGAAAACATGAACCTTAACACCTAACAGGTAATATTAGTTCCTTCTTCCTTTTGGTTCAGCTCAGCTTTTTAATCCTCTGTTGCTGTTTTTCATCCATCATGGCGGATAGCAGCCCTTAGGACTGAATCTGGACGCCACTGATCTACAGATTTAATGACATTCCGCAGATGAGAGAAACTCAGAGCAGATATTATTAATAGTTTATAATTTTATTAAGGCGTTAGTTGTTAGGTTCAACCTTTAACCTCTATTCTATCGAGAAAGAAAGAGGAGAATCAAGACTCTCCTCATTTCTTTTTGGTTTGCTCTTAAATGATAAATATCTGACCTTATTTTTTGTCCCATTTCTACGCTGTAGGGACGTTAGATCAAGGTGTGTCTACTGACGAGAATCACAGTGGTCAGTCCCCCCCCATCCCATCAGCCCCACCCCCAGCTGCTCCTGACCAATAACAACCATGCTTAGAAATAAACCAGGCCGGACATTCCAGACATCAGAGTCGTTTATTTCTCTGTGAAGCAACTTTTAGAGAGAATAGAAAATGAGTGTTGACTGACTGATTAATCCCCCCCCACACACACACACCCAACAGAAATGATGGTGAGATGCGGAACAGAACACGCCGTTCAGACGGCTCCTTGTTTAAAAGACAGGAACTCAATAAATAATAAGACACAGCAGAGCATCAGTACGGTCAGTAGAAAACATCTGATGGTCGGGGACGCCATCCGCCGGGTCCGTTCCCATCAGGGGTCTTCGGTCATCTCCACAGCTCCGTCACGCAGAGAATAAAGGAAGGGAGTCAGCACTGCCCTCAGCGCTCCGTACAAAGACTGGTTCTGCTCCGAGGCTGGATCCGTCTGCGAAGGAAAAGCAGCGTCTCAGACGGTTGTTCTTAAGGGCAGGTTATACTCCTGCAGCAGTGTGTCACAATGAGGTTGATGCAGACATTTCTGATTTATGCTCAATTTGGTCTGCGATGCGCTGTGGGTCTAGATACGGCCGAGGCTGTGAGGAAGTGGAGACAAGTTTGTCCGACAACGGAAGGACATGAGGGCCAAAAAGAGCGGGGATCCAGGTGGGAAAAGACTCCCAGCGTTGTCGAGCACTTCGCTCTTCTAGCGGGTCAAACTTCACGAGTTGTTTTCCGCAATTTCAAAAAAACAAGCCGACCTCCACTGTCTGCGGTCACCTACAATTTGGGAGAGGTGCAGCAGAGTGTCTGTGGAGGGTGCGGGGGCGTCTTTGCGTTCACTGCGACACCTACGCAGACGGCATTGTTTCGAAGTATAAATCAGCCTTAAGGCGGACCCTCATGCGGCACTAGCCTCCACCCGGGACGACGCTGACGTCACCCCGCACTCAAAGGGGCGTCTTTAGGTGTAAGCACTCACCTCAGTGAACCCTGCGGGTGTTAGTGTTTACCTTGTTGAACCTTGGCGGCGCTGCATTATGCTCAGCTTGGTGAATGCTGCCTGCGTTAGTGCCCCCCTTGGTGAACACTGGTGGTGTTAGCGCTTACCGTGGTGAAAGGCGACGGAGTTAATGCTCACCGTGGTGAATGTTGGCGCTGTTAGTGTTCACCTTGGTGAACCCTGGCGGTGTTAGTGGTCCCTAGCAATGTTAGTGAACACTAGCAATGTTAGTGCCCTCCTTGGTGAACACTAGCAATGTTAGTGCCCTCCTTGGTGAACACTAGCAATGTTAGTGCCCCCCTTGGTGAACACTAGCAATGTTAGTGCCCTCCTTGGTGAACACTAGCAATGTTAGTGCCCCCCTTGGTGAACACTAGCAATGTTAGTGCCCCCCTTGGTGAACACTAGCAATGTTAGTGCTCCCCTTGGTGAACACTAGCAATGTTAGTGCTCCCCTTGGTGAATGTTGGCGGCATTATCGCTGACCTTGGTGAACACCAGCAATGTTAGTGCTCCCCCTGGTGAACACTAGCAATGTTAGTGCTCCCCCTGGTGAACACTAGCAATGTTAGTGCCCCCCTTGGTGAACACTAGCAATGTTAGTGCCCCCCTTGGTGAACACTAGTAATGTTAGTGCTCCCCTTGGTGAATGTTGGCGGCATTAACGCTGACCTTGGTGAACGCTCCGATGGTTCGGGTGAGAAGATCCAGCAGCAGGTGATCAGGGAGGGGCAGCAGGCGAGCGGCACAGCTAAGCACACACAGCAGAGTCATCCTGCGGCCCTGATGACGAAGGAAGACGTCTGATAAAGGCAACATGTCTGAGATCAGTTCATGAGCTGCTGCGAAAGGATCTGAAGGAAAACCAGCTGGAGGTCCCGCTGCATTAAAGTGAAACCTAAAACCTTCCCTTAGTCACTACTGAATATAACCCAAATGAAGCAAGAACCACTCTGGTTCTGGGTGTGGGTCTAGATCTTGCTCTAGGTGTGGTTCTTGGTCTGGATCTGGTTCTGGGTCTAGGTCTGGTTCTAGTTCTGGGTCTAGGTCTGGTTCTAGTTCTGGGTCTAGGTCTGGTTTTAGGTGTTGGTTCTTGGTCTGGATCTTGCTCTAGGTGTGGTTCTTGGTCTGGATCTGGGTCTAGGTCTAGTTTTAGTTCTGGATCTGGTTCTGGGTCTAGGTGTGGTTCTTGGTCTGGATCTGGGTCTAGGTCTGGTTCTAGTTCTGGGTCTGGTTCTAGGTGTGGTTCTGGGACTGGTTCTGGGTCTAGGTCTGGTTCTGGTTCTAGTTCTGGGTCTGGATCTGATTCTGGGTCTAGGTCTAGTTCTGGGTCTAGGTGTGGTTCTGGGTCTGGATCTGGGTCTAGGTCTGGTTCTAGTTCTGGGTCTAGGTGTGGTTCTGGTCTGGGCCTAGGTCTGGTTCTAGTTCTGGGTCTAGGTCTGGTTCTGCTTCTAGGTGTGGTTCTGGGTCTGGCTCTGGTTCTGGTTCTAGGCGTGGTTCTGGGTCTGGATCTGGGTCTAGGTCTGGTTCTAGGTGTGGTTCTGGGACTGGATCTGGTTCTGGGTCTAGGTCTGGTTCTAGTTCTGGGTCTTGTTCTAGGTGTGGTTCTGGGACTGGATCTGGGTCTAGGTCTGGTTCTGGGTCTGCATCTGGTTCTGGGTCAAGGTATGGTTCTGGGTCTGGTTCTAGGCGTGGTTCTGGGTCTGGGTCTAGGTCTGGTTCTGGGTCTAGGTCTGGTCCTGGGTCTGCATCTGGTTCTGGTTCTAGGTGTCGTTCTGGATCTGGATGTGGTTCTGGGTCTAGGTCTGGTTCTGGTTCTAGGTGTGGTTCTGGGTCTGGATCGGTGTCTGGATCTGGTTCTGGGCCCGGGACTGGACCAGAATGCATACCCCAGGCCGTGAAAGCACTGTGCCAGGACCAGCACGTGCCACAGGTACCTTCTCCAGGGAGCTGATGGCGCTCTGAGGATCCACGCTGTTGTCTCTCAGGTTCTGGACGTCCTGCTGGCTGAGGACGGGATCCCTGAGCTGCTCCAGCCAGGACCACATCAGGCTGCCGAGGACCACTGGATCTGTTTCATTGCACAGCCTCTCCCAGGCCCCCTCTCTGGAGTTCAGCTCCACCTGCAGGCCACACCAAAGACCAACCATCAGTTTAAAAAATCTGATGAGTTTTAGAAACCAGAACAGGAAGACTTTGGTACCTGCCACATGGAAACCCTGGCGGACACCTCTGGTGGCCTCTCAGTGGGGTCCAGAGCCAGAGCTTTGGCCACTGCCAGGCGTCTGTTCTCTGTAGAAAGCTCTCCGCCTGCGTCGCCTGCCGTGGCTTCTAGGCTGCTCTGGAGAGAAACGGGAGGTGGAGCGGCATCGCAGTAAGACTGCTTTCCCAGCTCTGACAGCAGCAAACTTAAACTGTGATGCCTCTTATGGGAGACGCAGCGTCCCACGGCCGGGTCGGCTCCTGTCCTACCCATTCTGTCCAAGGTAGAGAGGGAGCAGCAGCTGGACGGGTCCCAGGTGGTGAGGTTACTGTGAGACAGCCAGTGTCTCAGCAGGCAGCTGATTGGTTTACTAAGGCGGTCTGCCTGGTCCTGGTCGGGGCCACGGCCGTTCAGCAGAGAGTCGCTCAGAGTTCTGCGGCCGGACAGAGACCTCTGAGGGCTGCCCAGATTCTGCTGCCTCCACAAAGGGTCCAGCTCGTTATCACTGACCAGCGGCTGATCCCGTGAGGATTCCGGGACGCTGAGTGTTGACGGTGAACTGGGTCGCACAGGGATGCCTTTCCCCATCATCTCCTGGCCCAGCTGCTGAAGGGCCTGCTGGGACACCGTCTTCTCCACCTCGGCAGTGAGGTCAGGGATCTCCAGCTGCTCCTCCTCTACCACCACCTGTCTGTTGGCTGCGATGTCCACCAGGAGGCGGCACACCAGCTGCACAATCTTGGGGACGTTCTTAAGCTGCCGCGCCTCGTAGCCGTGGAGCAGGTGGCGCTGCCGGGTCAGGTACTGGGACAGAGTGACGGCGCTGGCTTTGGGTTCTGCACAGGAGAACACGCTTCTCAGAGGGAGCAGGAACTGGGCGAACTCGCGTACGCACAGCAGCTGGCCTCTGGTCTGGATGGAGTTGGGTCTTTTGGCTCGGACGAAGAGGATGGCTTGATCCGCCGTCATCCGGGTTGTGAAGACCAGATAACAGGCCAGCAGCACGCCTAAACCAGGACACACTCAATCACTACGGGAAAACCGGGGCGCTCGCCCATTTCATCAAACGCATTTACAAACCGGTTCTGCCGAGGCCAGCATGGCAGTGGACGGCCATCTTTCCTTCCTGGACAGCAAACGACATCACCTTCACCATGTCTAGGATGGTGGTCAGAGACGCCACGCCGTAGTCCTTCCACCCAAAGTTATAGTAATAGACTGAAACAGCAAGGCAAGCAGACTGAGGACTGGCACTGCAGCATTGAAAAGGAAATTATTTTTAATCATTGGAAAAAATACATTTTTTTTCTCATTTTCCTTAAAAATATTACTTGATCAAAAGTCAGAAAGATTGAATATTCTGATTGAGATAAATTTTTATTTGAATAATATTGACAGAATGATGGATCGTCTGCTGCATGTTTTAACCACGGCTACAACTGAACTTCCTGTCTCAAACCCTCCACCCCATCGATCTGACGCTAAACCCTTAATCCCATCGGTCCGACGCTAAACCCTCCATCCCATCGATCCGACGCTAAACCCTCCATCCCATCGCTCCGACGCTAAACCCTCCGTCCCATCGGTCCGACGCTAAACCCTCCATCCCATCGGTCCGACGCTAAACCCTCCGTCCCATCGGTCCGACGCTAAACCCTCCATCCCATCGATCCGACGCTAAACCCTCCGTCCCATCGATGAGACGCTAAACCCTCCATCCCATCGGTCCGACGCTAAACCATCCATCCCATCGATGAGACGCTAAACCCTTAATCCCATCGCTCCGACGCTAAACCATCCATCCCATCGATCCGACGCTAAACCCTTAATCCCATCGGTCCGACGCTAAACCATCCATCCCATCAATCCGACGCTAAACAATCCATCCAATCGATCCGACGCTAAACCCTTCATCCCATCAGTCTGCCTCAAACCCTCCATTAGATCTTTCCGACGCTAAACCCTCCCCCGATTGTAATTTCCAAAAAGTCCCCACTGTTGGGGGTTTGCAGAGTAGCTGCGGGATGGGGACGCCAAGTTAAAAGAAAGTTTCCACTGTGTCTGTGTGGTCCTATGATAAACCCTGTCTCAGTCTGGTGCGTCTCGAAAGCACAAAAATTACTTTAAATGTGCGCACAGCGTTGTTCAATGTTCAACGTTCATTCTGCATATGAAAAATAAATATCAAGGAGTTGCAGCGCGTCATGAGCTTCTGAGCATGTGAGGTGTGTGACGCCTTTTAGAGGCAGCAGCTGCTGGAAGCTGGTGACAGGAGAGGAACAGC
>NW_015151136.1:391304-393078 GCF_000732505.1 Cyprinodon variegatus
CTCTCCTGTTCCAGCGGGTAGCCACAGCTGGCGTGCTCTCCGGGTCTCTGCAGGTTAATGACGGTCTTCAGGCCGCACCTGAGGACGGTCAGCAGGACAGAAGTGTGTCAGAAGCAGCTCGGTGCCACAGGGAAGGGCCCCGGTGGCCCCAGATCAAATGCTACCTTTGGAATTGCTGGATCAGCTGATACTTCTCTATTGTTTCAGAGGACGGCCTCGCCATGGCGAGCAGGTTGTCGGTAATCCTGCGGACAGGAAAGTAAAGGTGGGAAGATAGAAGCTGGGAGGTGACTAGACCAGAACCTGGAGCTCAAAGACCCACCAGGAGGAGTAGAGGCCTTTGATGACCTGCTCCTCATCCCTCCAGCGCGACGGGTTCTCGTATTTACAGGCCCTGCCGCCACACGCCATGGAGCACTGCATGGGACCAGGGATCACGTGTCTCAGTGTCTCCCCCATCTTGGTGTACTTGGCGGTGGGGACTCGGCTGCTGGCTGGAAAACAGAAGCCTTCGTTTATTAATCTCAGCGGAGCAGAGCTGGCTTCGCTCTGCTGCTGAGCAGGTGGTCACCATGACAACCATTCAGACCTCAGATCTGAGGCGGCTGCTGACCGTCGGGCCGCCGTGGACCCAGCAGCTGCCTCCATCTTTGGTCTGTTCATCGTTCTAGCATAAAACGGGAAAGAAAAAGGAATCTGAGATCTGCTCAGGGGGGTTTTCCATCTGGAGTTTCTTCCTGCTCCTATTATGTCACCTGGCAACACCAATTCATCCCATTGGTCGGTTAAAACACTGAAACTGTTTCTTCAGTCCACGTTATCCCTTTCTAATGAACGTTGCCTCAAGCCCTGAAAACATCGGCTGCTTCCGACTTTTTAATCTCCGACCGATTTTTTTTTTCCATGTCCCACTGACTGTGTATAGAGAGGCTCTGACTAGGCAGGCTGAGCAGATCTATTCACTCCTTTCTGTGCTAAATATACATTATAGCCATTTCCTTACATTTGACTGGAACAGATTATGAAAAGTTATTTAAAATAAATTTAAAAACCCTACCGTTTCTATAAAGCAAAGCTCTACTTAATGACTCAGCATCTAGAACCAGAACAGATAGAGAATGTGTTTGGAAAATTTTGTTTCTCTTATTTCATATATTAATTTCTCCTATTTACTCACTATAAAAGTTTTCACTCAGGCTGATTCATCTGCGAGGCGCCGCCGTTCCCCTGAGTGAGGCTGTTAGTAGACCAGACCTAACCTTCTTCGCTTTAGCAACCAGGATTATTCATAACGTTCTACTTTTTAACCAAAGTTTAATTTGTAGTTTGTGTAATTTGTCTGTAACTTGTTTCCATTATAGTAAGTAAGGAGGAATGGACGCTGTCCAGACGAGAACAGGGCTGATTACCAAGCAGTAAGGGCCGCATGATGAACTGTTCCAACTGAGTGGAATCCATCGATCGCTGTTTATATAATGCGGTGAATCGTTCAATACTTTTTTCCCACTACAATGTTCATTTATTAAAAACATAATGAGATCTACGTCTAAAGAAAAAGGCAGCAATAAACTCTGTGGGACGGTTTCTATGGTTACTGAGGCAAATAGGTGATTCTCAGAGAGATCTGGGAAGTTTATCCAAGTTTTTCTTTCTTTTTTCCATAGAGAGGTGAGATCTGACCTGCTCTGTCTGCTCCTCCTTATTTTGGTTTCTGTGAGGCTCAAAGAGGATCACTACTTTATCCGTTTTCTGATCTCCTGTCATGGGGAAAGTT
>NW_015151136.1:394915-395801 GCF_000732505.1 Cyprinodon variegatus
AGATAGGGGGACGATTATATCCTGCGTCCCTAGATTTTCCCCCAAAGCGGGTGAGTTTTTCTTTGTAACCGCGTCTCTCTTCCTGTCAGACCCAGATCATGGCGGCTGTGATCGTCCCGTTGACTTTCAATGTGCGCTAAACGCTGCGACCCTTAAGGCACGATGTTCTGCCGGATCGGATGCTAAACGGGATTGGGCGTGTTCTAGACCAGCTGCTCACATTTCATCAGGGATTTTTATCAGCGGTTGTTTGAAAGATGATTATTTTTTAGATGATTATTATTTGTTGGCCGTTAAATGAAGATCAACTAGAAGAAAATCAAAGCAGTAAATGTCATTTTGATCATGAAACTCAAGTGAGGAAAAAAAAAAGAATTAAAAACGGATAAATTGGCTGTGAAATGAATCCCATTGATTTCTAAAGGCTGCGATCAGAGGCGGAGGTTAAGGCCGTCCTACCTGCCTCCATGTCTGCGGTGATCTCCTCTCCCCCGGTCGCCCTGACGGAGTGGGGCCGCTCAGTCAGGACGCCCGCACCAGCTGCCATGGCCGGCCCTGAAAGGTGAGAACAAACATCCTGTCAGCAGGTGGAAAATTACACGGCAGAGGAGGCAGGAGCTGCATCTAAACCTCAGAGGGAGGACTGGGAGCAGCGTTGCCTGGCAGGAGGTCTCAGGGGAGGGAAGCAGCGGCTGAGTGCAGCCCTGCAGCTGGGAGGGGACTGGTTCCACCGAGCTGATGGGATGGTGTGAACCAATCCTCCTGATGGCGCTCTGATCAATAATTCACACCGCCCGCCGCTCGCTGGCAGTGAACCACAGCTCCACCTCCAAACCTCTTCCCTCCATTAAAGACATTTCATCCCAGCGCTGCGTGTCCCGAGCCC
>NW_015151136.1:398379-399843 GCF_000732505.1 Cyprinodon variegatus
TTTAAACACGCTAGTCTCATCAAACATATTAGCATTTTAGCTTTTTGTGAAATAAACTCCATGATTGCCTTCATGCTGACATGCAGGCTGTTCCAGACCTCATCCATTCAGAGGTTCCTGTTTTCTTTAAACTCATTCATAAAATCCTTTAACTTCTGTTTCCCCCCCTGATCCTGTTTGGATGTTTTAAAGCTGCAGATTTGCTCATTAAATCTGGTTTCAGTTCATTGTGTTCAGAGGAGGGAACTTTACATTTCTGAGCTGTTTTTGGGAAAGAGTCTAAAAATGAATCAGATATTAAACTCCAGATCTGCTTGTTTCCATCTTTAATGCTCATCTATAGGAGTGAAATCTAAAGATCAGAATCCTCCACATGGAGCGATTTCACAGGCGGGGTGCGGAGGATGGAACAGCTGCTGGATGCAGCATCTGCAGGGTTGAAGTTGGTCAGGACTCCGGCACCAGAAGGTTAGAAACACCCCAGATTAGAGGAAACGTCTAATCAGCTCCACAGAAACCATTTATATTCATAATCTAATCTTCACTCTGCTCAGATTAAAGGAGATTATTTTTAATTCTATATTTCTATTTTCTGCTTATTTTTTTTTTTCTCAGATAGTATTTTTGGACAGTTGATGTTCAGGTTTTCTTATTCTGGTCGATAAATCATCAGATATCGTTTTTAAAGCTCTCAGTATCGGTATCGGCCTCCAGAACCACATATGGGTCGGAACCAGCTGCCGGAGGAGGGGATCAGTGCATCTGACCGGTACCAGAACCAGAACCACTCTGGAGCCTCCATCAAAACCAGGCCAGAGTCCGAACCGGTACCAAGAGCAGATAATAATACAACTTATTTTGGGTTTTCCTTTTCTGTAAATCATTATTAATAAAAACAAACGGCTGGAATACATGTATAAAAATATTAAACTCTGCAGTGAATCCGTGCAGCTTCAGAACCGGAACCGTTGTGGTTCTGGAGATGCAGCATCCTACTCACCGCGGAGCTTCTGCTGTCGGCCGGCCGGTTAGCCTCCACAGGAAGCCGCCTAAAGGCGAGCCTCAGTGGACCGGGAGGTCCGGACGGTACCGGCCTCAGTCCGCTCCTCTCCTGGAGCAGCAGTAGGGTTCACGTGCATCATCATTAGCCGCGCTCTGAGCTAAGCTAGCTAGCTTCCTGACATGCTAACGCAGATACATGATAGAAGAGTGGACGCAGCACTGGCTGTTGGAGCGCGTGAAGTACAGCCGCCATCTTGGAACGGTCATCCTGAATTCCGCGAGGACGCCTCCGCGCTAAGCGGCAGGTATGGCAGGCCCTTATAACATTTATTTGCTTGCCTGAATCCAGATGTCTCAAATTAATTTCTTCCTAGTCTGAATAAACATGTCAGATATCTGAAAGTAACGACCAAGTGATGCCATTTGGACCAGTAAGAATTACATTTCAGATATCTGAAATGT
>NW_015151136.1:401534-402781 GCF_000732505.1 Cyprinodon variegatus
AATCTAAAATGAACATTTCAGATATCTGAAATGTAATTCTTACTGGTCCAAATGGCATCACTTGGTCGTTACTTTCAGATATCTGAAATGACATTACTCCTACATCTAAAACAAACATTCTGGATGTCTAAACATGAAATTCAGATCTCCGTAATCCGAGTGTTACTGGTTGTGTTGGAATCGACAGACCTTTGACATCAGAGCTCAGGGATAACTTTTCATGAGTTAGATGGAGAAATACTGTTTGTTTCTCTGATAATGTTATTGTTCTTATGCCAATCAATGAAATGCCAGCTAATGTTAGCATAGACCTGAGTTAATTCTCTGGGGTTGAAACCTCAGATATACTTATCTGCTGTAATGAGAAGAAGAATGTTGCCTATTTTCACATCAGAATTTGCAGGAAATTCTTTATTATTGCAACTAAATCAGAATAATCTGCTGATTAATAAGAAAATAACTTTAGGTTTACAAAGACAGAGCTAAACCCATGGAGCTGAGTTCACTAAGTGAAGCTGGCGTCATGGGCCTCAGCACTCAGTGACATCATCTGGATGGTCTCCTCACAGCTCTCTGAAGGTCCCACATTCACTTCCTCCATCTAAACTTCATATTCCATCCAGCTGCAACATTCCATCCATTTTACAGCTTTTATTCCAGGACCTTTCACCAATCTTTCCTGTCTTTATTCTAATTCTTTCATATTTATAGGTTAATCATCACCGTAGCTGCCATCAGAGTCAACTCATTTAAATGTTCTAATATTTAGTTAAAAACAACAGTTGATACATACAAATATTGAAATTAAAAGTTCAATCATAAATAAATAAATACCTTTCCGTAAATTTATGTTGTTTGTGTACGTTGGTTAAAAAGCTCATTAAGATGTAAGGAGGAACCTATGTTTTTTGTTCCGCATTTCCCATTGTTGCCAATGGGAAAGATTGATTGAAACCATTTTTTTTTGCACCTGTTTCTTCAAGAAGTTTCACCAGAAAGCTTTAAGACGTGTTTTCTGAGAAAAGCTGTATAAGTTATCTTTATTCCTCTGGAGTTTATTTGCGGCCAATGAGGTATGACTTTGTTTTACTTATATTTATTTGTGTAAAGCTTTATATTTGTTTTGAGCTAATTTGGGTTCTGTTTCCCTTCTTAGTTCTGACGGCATTTTTGGGCGCTTTATAAGACGTGTCCACAATAAATGGCTGTTAAAAACCAAGGAACGACATTAAGCCTTGATTATCTCA
>NW_015151136.1:407261-411117 GCF_000732505.1 Cyprinodon variegatus
CATAGGGCGGCCATGTTTTCAGGGTCATCCATAGAGCGGCCATGTTTTCAGGGTCATCCATAGAGCGGCCATGTTTTCAGGGTCATCCATAGGGCGGCCATGTTTTCAGGGTCATCCATAGAGCAGCCATTTTGTTTTCAGTCTTTATTTGGATCAACTGATGGTTGATTCGAATAAAGTTCTGAGTGAGGCTGCGCTCAGAATGATTCAGAATGACTTTATTAATGCCTGCTGGGAAATCCTTTAACAAACCAAGAAATGAAATAAAGAAAGGAAGGAGAACCCCCCATCATTTCCTTCTGCTTTGCCTGCCTCTCTGCATGATAGCTGCCTTTGCATGGAGGTTCATCTGAGCCAGAGGCAGGAGGCGGCCTGGACCAGCCCCGCTGGGGAGGGCGGAGCCACGGAGGAGGTCTTAACTCCAGAAGGCTTCTCCCCTCCTCACTGCCAAGGTGCGGGGCTCAGCAGGAGCAGCAACAGGCCGTGCACATGCTGGGACCATCATCAGCCCCCCCCACCACCCTAAAGGAGAGGAGCTAGCAGCTCTACCAGGAACCATGACTTGTTGTGACTCTGAGGGCCTCTGAAGGAGCGAGCATCCGTGAACGCGCTTGGACTGGACCGCACGGCCCGCAGGATGCAGCACCCGCTGGACATGAGCGCGCATTACTACCCGCCGGACGTGCAGCCGGACCACAGGACGCACCGGTACCGGAGCTTCATGATAGAGGAGATCCTGACGGACCCCCCGGAGAACAAGGCGTCTGCACCGGCCGGGGAGCTGCTGAGGTTCGGGGTCCAGGCTCTGCTGGCCGCCCGGCCCTTCCACAGCCAGCTGGGTGAGAACCGGAGCGAACACGGAGTCAGTGTGCGCCAGAAGCTTCATCAGTTATTGATTCTGATTTAATCTAATCCTAAATGGAGATAAATGTTCAAAAGATTTGATTTTATACTTTATTTTCAATTAGAAAAAATGCAGAAGGTCTCATTAAAAACTTTAAAATGATTAAACAGCTTCTGGAAGAAATAGATCTAGATGGTCAAACAATCTAAACTTCAGGTGTAAAATGGCTCCATGTTGATTCACAGAACATAGAACTAGAACCTCCTGCTGTAACATCACTGACTCCGGCTTTCTCTCTCTTCCCGGTCCTCCTCCCGGCTCTCCTCCCGGTCCTCCTCCCGGCTCTCCTCCCGGTCCTCCTCCCGGCTCTCCTCCCGGTCCTCCTCCCGGCTCTCCTCCCGGTCCTCCTCCAGTGCTGAAGGCCGACCAGGCGGGCCTCCTCAAGCTGCCCCTGCCCCCCCTCTCCTGCTCGCTGGGCACCCCGCTGCTGTCCGCCCCTCCGGGCCTGCAGGTCGGCTCCGCCGGACACCACCTCCCTCTGGACCTCCACCTCCGCGGGAAGCTGGAGGCCGCAGCGGACGGAGGCGGGAAGAGCAAGAAGGGCCGCCGGAGCAGGACGGTGTTCACCGAGCTGCAGCTGATGGGCCTGGAGAAGCGCTTCGAGAAGCAGAAGTACCTGTCCACCCCCGACAGGTGATGCTCCGCAGGAAGCTCTGCTGGTTCGGCGGAGAAAAGAAAATCTAGTTTAGTTTGATCGGAGGAAGAAAAATCAAACGGTTCGGTTCTGAACATCCAGAACCTTCTGGGTAGAAATGAGCAGCGGAGGTTCTGCTCCTGGTTTCATCTAAAAGATTTATCTAATTTTAATACATTTAAAAATAATCTAAACATGATGCAGAATCATCAGATAGTAAATCTGATTTATTTATAATAATAACTGTTAGAATCAATAATGGTTAAATAATTATTTATTTAAACTGCATAAAGGTTTAAACCTAAAGGTGATTATGATGCAATTAAAACTCTAAAATTAATTATTGGAATTATTAAACTCATTAGTTTTCATTTTGATCAAATATATTTTATTAATTCTAAATGCATAAACCTTTAAAATAACCTATAAAACTCTAATAAATATCATTTAATGTTTGCGTTGAAATGACTGAAGGTAAATTGATTTATATTTATAAACCTGCTGCTGATCATCTCACTGGTTTTACTGGGATTCTCTACTGGTTTATTTTATTTGGTCAAAAATCCAAAAAATTTTAGCATTAATGTTTTAATTGTTTTTATTTTTAACATGAATAAATGTTAGTATTAATGCTTTAATTGTTTTTATCTTTAACATGGATATATTTTAGCATTTATGCTTTAATTTTTTTTAAATTTTAACGTTAATTAATTTTAGTATTAATGCTTTAATTAACATTTCATGTCAGCAGGGCTGTTACAGTAACTAAATGTTCTTTAATAGATCAATGATTGTATTATTTCTTTAACTGGGAGGTGAAATAAGGAGAGCTTAGAAAACACAACATAGAAAAGTTCTGTCGTTTCTGATCTTTGCAGAATAGATCTGGCTGAATCTCTGGGCCTCAGTCAGCTGCAGGTTAAAACTTGGTACCAGAACCGGAGGATGAAGTGGAAGAAGATTGTAAGTCTGGCTCTGCTGCTTTTTAATCTAGAAGATTAATAATAATCTGCTGATGATAAGGGGGGGCCTCTCTGCTCGCAGGTTCTGCAGGGCGGCGGTCTGGAGTCCCCCACCAAGCCTAAAGGCCGACCGAAGAAAAACTCCATCCCCAGCAGCGAGCAGCTGACCGAGCAGGAGAGATCTGCTGCAGAACTGGAGCCAGCGGCCCGCTTTGACCAGGAGGACTGAAGAACTGGAGGACTGGAGGACTAAAGGACTAAAGGAATGGAGGACGGAAGGACTGGAGGACTAAAGGACTGGAGGACAGGAGGACTAAAGGAATGGAGGACTAAAGGAATGGAAGACAAAAGGACTAAAGGACTGGAGGAATGGAGGACTAAAGGACTAAAGGACTGGAGGAATGGAGGACTAAAGGACTAAAGGACTAAAGTGGACTCTATGTGAGCCGCTGCAGAGGGGTTAACCCCCCCATGATGGACTCGGTGCTTCTGAGGAAGGAAGGAATCTGTGCAGTAGGTCTGTTTCCCTGCTGGATCGGCTCTGTCTGCATCCCTTTATGTATCCGCCATCTTTAATTATTAAATATATTTTCAGTAACTTCGGCTCCTTTCATTGGAAACCAGAATCAGCTGCTAACTTCACATGATCCCAGTTTAACCGGCAGAGGAGACCAGTCTGCTTTACTGGGGCCCAAAAGATCAGAACCAGAACCGCCCCTCTGCTTTGTGCTCTGCACAGAAAGGAGGAGATTATGATGCAGAACCAGAACCCTGCAGAACCAGAACCCTGCAGAACCAGAACCCAGCAGAACCAGAACCCTGCAGAATCAGAACCCTGCAGAACCAGAACCCAGCAGAACCACCTCTGCGTTCATTTAGGCTCTGCTGGAACAAAGATGGTTTTTCATGTTAAAGCTGCTGCTGGGATGTGGAGAATCTAGATATTCCAGCAGGTTCTGATGCAGCAGAACTTTTAACTTAAAGGATCCATTTTTAATTGATTGATAAAAAGCAAAATTAATAATTAAGGCAGAAATAACGGATAGATAAATAACAGAAAGATCAGGATGTTTCCTCAGATTTTCAACAATTCAAACTATTTTTCATTTATTTGGACACAAAATAGAGAAATAAACTAATTTATCAAACAATGTTTGCCTTAAAATGTTTAACTAATATTAAATAATTTAGAGTATTATTAATAAGATCACTTATTGAACTCAATTTAATCTGTCTGGTTCTGCTAATAAATACAACTATAAATCGATTAATAAAGAAAAAAAAAATCAACAAACAACCAGTTTAATAAAAACTTATTTTTAAGATGCTTTTAATATGAAAAAAAAAATTATATAT
>NW_015151136.1:411178-413119 GCF_000732505.1 Cyprinodon variegatus
TATATATATATATATAAATATAAACACTGTATATATCGAAGTAAATTTGTAGCAACAGTAGAAGTGAAAATTTTTCACTGCAGAAACGATCTAGAAATAAATAAAATGTATTTATCCTTCATTTCAGCAGTTAAATAGATGATCTTTACTCTTAAAATAAGAGAAATAGAAAATATTCACTTCATATATTAATTGTAAATAGTGACCCCCTCTATAAAGAAATAACTGATTTAGATTTATTTTTTAATTTCAGTGTAAAAACGAAGCGAACTAAAATCAAATAAATTGAAATAAATTTTTCTCAGTAAAATCGCAGATTTAGGATCTTGATCGGAACCAGGAGCTGAGGCCGAATCCAGACCCAGAACCGAACCAGAGGAATAACCGGGGCCAAATCTTCAGCAGCGGATCCAGAACCGGAACCGAGGAGCAGAGATTGTGCTGGGCTCCCAGTGAAACCAGTAAACCAGTGAAATGGATCATGAGGAGAAACGATAAGAAAACAGAGGAGGAAAAACGGCCCGGTTTCCCAGAACCAACAGAAGCGAATCCTGGAAATTAGAACCGGACCGAAAAAAATATAATAAAACATAAAGACCAAAAAAATATATATAATAAAACAGAAAGACCAAAAAAATATATATAATAAAACAGAAAGACCGAAAAAAAATATATATAATACAACATAAAGACCAAAAAAATAAATAAAACATAAAGACCAAAAAAATATATTATAAAACAGAAAGACCGAAAAATATATATATAATAAAACAGAAAGAGTGAAAAAATAAATAAAAACACAAAGACTAATAAATATCCAATAATAATAGTGTTTTTTTTTTATTTGTAACGAAGCTAAAGTTGAAATTAATCTGATTTTAACTGCAGCGTTTAGAAATTCAATGTTTTTTCATCTCCACCTGAAAATAGAGAAATAATAGAACATGATAACAGATCCGCCATAATGATACTAATAATAATATTAATATTATCATTGCTGTTGATCGTTATTTTTATTATTTTTGTTTATCTGCTGTTTGTTAATAATTAATCTCTGTAGATTATCTACTAAAGCTCGATGCTCACCGGGATTATTCAGCTTTAATAAACCTTCAGCTGAAATAATCTATGAGAATAATCGATAATCTCTGTCAGACCAGAATTAATATTCTGTTGGAAAAAATTAGTTAATGAATGTTTGACATTTTGCCTCCAGTGCGGAGTGACGTCATTAACTGATTGAACTGTAGGATGCTGCAGCTTTAGCATCTTTAGCATCATTAGCAGCTTTAGCATCTTTAGCATCATTGCATGGGGTGGAAACCAGAGGTTCTGAGTTTGAGTCCCACTCTCACAGCCTCCACTCTGGGTCCCTGAGCAAGACCCTTAACCCCACACTGCTCCCCGCGCGCCGCACCATGGCAGCCCACTGGGGATGAGTTAAACGCAGCGGGGGAATTCCTCCAGTGTGAGATCCATTAAGTTCAATTGTTAATCATCAGACGGGGGCGGTTTGGACCCAGCGGGCCTCCGTAGTGGCTGCAGGGTCGCTCCTGACCAGACGGGTGATGAGGTCACTTCCTGTTGGGAGAAATGCTCCTGTTTGTTTTCCATCAGCGGTGGAGAGGCGTTTATAAAAAGCCTGTCATCATCATCATCATCATCGTCATCATCATCATCGTCATCATCATCAGCAGCGCCGGGTTTATTTGGCTGGGAATAAATCTGAATGTTTGTTTTAGCAAATGAGGATTAGATGAATTTCTGCTCCACTCTGCTGAGTTTTATTTATACAGCAGCTGTCAAACATCATCAGCAACAATCAAACACACAGCTGTTTGTTCTCACCAGCAGAACCAGGCCAACCGGTCCTGGAACCATCAGAACAGAACCAAGGACCGGTCCTGGAACCATCAGAACAGAACCAAGGACCGGTCCTGG
>NW_015151136.1:413895-421198 GCF_000732505.1 Cyprinodon variegatus
GTTTTTATTGTATTTAAATTCCAACAGTCCATAATGCAAATGAGCTTAGATGAAACAAAACTAAGGAGACTATTTTTAAAATATAATGTATATTTCCTCCAGTAAAGTATCGATAGCCAATATTTCTACTGAAGGAAGGAAGTATTTGTATTCTTGCATTCTGGACTTAATTATTTAGTTTAAACAAATTGTTATTGTAACCTTGTTTTATATATTTAATGCTGCATTTTATTCTTTTGTTTTGTTATTTTTAGCCATGTTCAGTTTTCAGCTGTTTTAATGGGCTCTGCAAATAAAGTTTATATTAATGATATACAGGTACAAATAAAATAGAACAGAATTGTTGAAATTTAAGTAGGAAAAACCTTGCAGAGGCTATATCTATATATCTATATAGATATATCTATCAACTAATGATTATTTAGCAAATTGATCAATTTGTGGATTATTTTTATTAATTAATCAATTTATAATCGGATAAGCAAATTTTCCTGAAGAAGATTTTTTACAGAATTAAACCAGTTGAAGCTAAAACTTTTCCATTTGGATTATAGAGCACAATGACAGGAAAAATAGATTTTTAAAATCTTAAATGCATCATGTTTATATTTTTTTTTTATTTTTACAGTGTTGGTATAATTACTGCTCTCAGTGGGTCGCTCTGTCAGCTAAAGGCAGGTTTTACAGTCTCTTTACTTCAGTTAGCAATTAACTAAATTAGTTTAAAATTATTTTAATAATGGGGGGTTCTAATCAGCCCCCCACCCTGCCTCCTCCTGGGATACGTCTGCCTGGGAAAGCAGAGACCCACGGATCATCTCTCCTAAATCAAATCAATTCACTAGATTAGACTGATTAAAAATCTTATTTTTTTTTTTTTCATTAATGTGAAAAATAAAGACTGAACTCTGATCTGTGCAGGAAAAGTCCAACTTCATCTGTTGGTCGTCAGCATTGTATGCGATATGTAGAAATGTGGGATGTAGAGCAGCAGAGGAGCACAACTAAAGAGAAATAAAAGATATTAAAACCATTGCTGGTTTATTGTTCATGTTTGGCTGCAGATTGCTCAGAAAACGTGTCTGACGTGTAAATCTCTGGCTATCATGATTGATTTCATTTTCAGACTCTGCAGCAGGAGGCCAAGAAAAGCTTCCTCCTACTTTCACTTCATCCATATCATTCCACGCTTTGCCCTCGCTACCTTTTTTTCTTTTTTCTTCTTTTTATCTGCCTGAGCACCTGTTGCCAAAAATGTTCCAACCAGAACCAGGTCCAGCTGGCTACCAAAGACTCGTAGAACAGCAGCGGGTCTGTGTTTACAGCTCTGAGCTACGGAGCCATTTTCTGGGAGGAAGTGGGTGTTTTGTGGACTGCCTCCTCTCTGCCGGCCCGTTCCCTTCAGGGTTCCTTTGAAATGGTGAAGCGCTCTGCCCCGCCCCTCCTGCTGACCCAGTTGGTCCTGGTTGTGCCGGGGACGTGGCAGAGTAGGATCAGACCCGCCTGGATTTTGTCTCTGGGTTCAGTCCAAATGGACCTTCATTATTCCCAGCATGGTGTTTGAAGGAGCCATAATCAGTCTAAAGGCATCATTCAGAGCAGCGCTTACAGCAGAGGGAGGATCCAAACCGTTCTTAGTCATGTTCTCGCCTATTGGAGGGCTGAATCATGCGGTACGCAGCCTGATGACAGCTTGGCCTAAACAACAGCGCTGAGGCTGAGGAGCAGAAAAACAGGAGCAGGCAGGGAGAAACAGGCTCCTTCAGGATGCTGGGTCCCTCCTGGGCCCAGTGTTGGACAGTGAGGACTTCCCACATAAATTACAATCAGGAGGAAGCGTCAGCCAGCAGGAATCCACAGATTTGGAACAATCAGACAGTCGGATCATTAATAGGGCCCTCTGTGAGGTCGTGCTTTTGTGTGAGCATTCAGACGCTCCCATTTTACAGACAGCGGCTGTTTATGGAGTCTGAAGGTTCATGCTTAAACGCAGCCCTCACCTGGGGGGGTCCTGGGTTAGGGTGGTGGTGTCAAACCCCTTCTTCAGCGACACACAGGAGGATTTTTCTGCCATTAAAGAGCCCCTGATTAATTTAGCACATGAGCTAAAACTGCAAGTGGAGCAGATGATCCCCGTTAGCCTGAAACCCGCTGCTCCTCTCAGGGGCCTAGACGATGCTGAAAACAACCAGAGGGGCCTCCCAATCAGCCAAGATGACTGAACACACTCCAAACATTAAACTACGGCTGCTACCAAGTAAACATGGTTTGGCTGTGTTAGCGTTAGCATTAGGATATGCTGGAAAACAGTCAAATTTACTGGCGAAAAGACAAATTTATAACTGCACTATCTGATAACGATCTGCTAAAGTGAAACCTTATTTTGGGGAAGGAGAACTCTGTTAAAGTAATCCTGAAGGTTATTAAAAAGTGGTCAGAAAGGACAGAGTTGTGAGGAAATACTGTTATTTCTTCACCTTCTATGTCATTTGTTAGCAAAAGATCCAAAGTAGGAAGATGAGAATGTGTGGGACTATTCACATTTTGAACAAAGCCTAAGGTATTATTAAAGGCTGCTCTTAAGCTATCCCCTTCAATGTCAGCATGGATGTTAAAATCCCCCACTACGATGACCCTGTCAGTATTTAATACCAAATCAGAAAGGAACTCTGAAAACTTGTCTAAAAAAAAACCAGCAGGTTCTGTAACAGCTTCTTCCCCACTGCCATTAGACTGATGAATGTTTTGGAAAATGGGTTATTGTATTGTATTTTATTTACTATATTTTATCATTATATATATCAAAATGTTAGAACTGTAAATTTACAGTCATATGTTCAGTCAGGTTCTGCAACAACTTCTTCCTTACCGCCATCAGACTGATGAACTGTTTGAGAAAACTCTAAATCATGTAACAGACTCTGCATCACACTGATAACACCGAACCAAAACTCTGCACCATATATATTAGTGCTCTGAACTTCATGATCAATGCATCTTTTCTACCCGTCAGGATTTGGTTATTGAGTGTTGACCCAAAGCAGAGGCAGGAAGGCAGAGGTGAATTTCATTGATTTAATTAAAAAGGGAAACTGAAAACAAAGGCAGGTTATCCAAAAAACCAAAAGAAAACAAAGTCCAAACAAACATGAAACCAGGAGTCCAAAAATCCCAAAATCAAAAACATGAAAACAAGTCTAAACGTACCAGAAACCATGGAGACATCAGGGGAATCACAATCATAAGGAGGAACGCACAGAGAGAAGGAGTTGGAACAAGTTTGACGGTGTTTGACGAGGACCCAGCAAAGGGGAACTGAAGAGAGAGGGCTTTTAAAGGAGACTGAGACAAAGAGGAGGCTAATGAGGAAACTGGGAGCAGGTGTGCACAGAACAAGAGAGGGAAAGAGCTAGGGAAGAAGGAGAACACAAGAGGGCAGCAGAGAGCAAGAAAAAAGAAACCTGGAAGACTGGAAATACCACAATGTTAAATTACTAGGACTATAAAACAAGGAGTAAAGCAAGACTGAATACTGAAAAGAAAAACATAACAGAAACCTGACAATATCACACTGTTTATATTTGATCACTGCTGCACTTTATGGACAATAAATGTCATGTGAGCTTTACTAAACCAAATTTTGTTTTCTATAAACCCTGTTTACAAAATGATAATAAAAGTTATAAAAGTTTTCCAAATCGTAACTAGAAGGAGTTGCCTCATTTATGCTCACAAATTCCTCTTGCTGCAGCCAGGTTTCTGTAAGGCAACATAAATCAATGTGATTATCACAAATCAAATCATTAACTAGCAGAGATTTAGAGGAATGAGATCTTATGTTAAATAAACCACATTTAACATTTTCTAAATTGACATTTTAATTTAATATTAGAACCTCATGATTTATGCAATCAGTCAATCAGAGAGTGGAGCGCTGATCACTGAAGTTCAGAAAACAGTGGAAACTTTTCTGTTAGTTGTGAATAGTCTAAAGAAGTGCAGCCAGGGTGGAGCTTTATTAATTAGAATTAAATATAGAGAAAAAGCATTTGATAAAGGATGAAATAAGGTATGATCTGAAGAGGTTTTTAGGATGCTTTAAAAATCTGTTTTAATTCAGTCCTAAAAGGACTGTACATCATCCTCCCTTACCTCCAGCTCAGACCCCAGTCGTCACTGTGTCTCCCCAGCAGTGTCTTTCATCCAGATACAGCTCTGTTGAACTAAATTAAACTATTTTTTCAGAGCTTCTGGGGTTTTTCCAAAAACTGATGGAACAATTAATTAGCAGTCTGTGGTGTTATTCTGTCTAGATTCCCCCATTGTAAATATACATGCAGGTTATTTACTAAAAAACTGAGCCAAAAGAAAGTATAAAACACAAAAATAAGAAAAATGACACCAGCAGGTCACAATAATTTCATGATCTGCCGAGTTTTGGTTCTGTTTAGTTTTCACTTTGAGTTTTCAGTTATTCTTGGATTTCTTTTATTCTGTATTATTAAGATTTTTTTTTTTATCATTTTTGAATTCTTAGTTTTACTCTTCCTTATTATCATTTATTAGCATTTGTTGAGTTATTTATTTCTTGGTCCAGTTTTAGTTAGAGTTCTTCTCTTATCTTTAGGTAATATTTTCTATGGCTTCAGTTAACTCCATTCCCTTCTCTTCGAGTTTTACTCTTGGTCATTCTTTATTTTCTACCCATTGGTCTTATTTTCCTTATACTTCACTTTAGTTGTTTTCAATTCAGTTCTATTCAGTTCATTTCTATAGCGCCAATTCACAACACATTTAATTTCAAGGCACTTTCCAGTTCACCACATCATCCAGTCAGATTGATTCAAAGTTTTCTATCTAAGGAAAACCAGTTGATTGCATCGACTCATTGACTCTTCAGCAATCCCTCACACTAAGCATGCTTGTTGTGACAGTAGAGAAGGCACTCTACCCTTTTCCGCCTTATTGCCATGGTCTCGAATTTGAAGGCACTGATCCTTATTCCGGCTGCTTCACACTCGGTTGCGAACCGCTCCAGTGAGAGCTGTAGATCACGTCCTGATGAAGCCAACAGAACCACATCATCTGTGAATAACAGAGGCCACAAAAACAGATCCCCTCAGCACCTTGGCTGTGCCAAGAAATTCTGTCGATAAAAGTAAAGAACAGAATCGGTAACAAAAAGCAACCTTGGCGGAGTCCAACCTTCTCCGGAAATGAGTCCGACTTACTGCCGGCAATGTGGACCAGGCTCTGACACTGGTCATACAGAGACCTAGCAGCCCTTATTAAAGGGCCTGGTACTGCATACTCCCGGAGTAACCCCCACAGGACCCCACGAGGGTGATAGTCAAATGCCTTCTCCAGATCTACAAAACACATGTAGACTGGTTGGGCAAACTCCCATGAACCCTCCAGAATCCTGCTGAGGGCGTAGAGCTGATCCAGTGTTCCATAGCCTGGACGAATCCAAGATTCGACTATCCGACGGACCCTCCTTACCAGAACCCTGGAATAGACCTTACCAGGGAGGCTTAAAAGTGTGATTCCTCTGTAGTTGGAAAACACCCTCCGGTCTCCCTTATTAAATAGAGCAACCACCACCCCAGTCTGCCAATCCAGGGGAACTGCCCCTAATGTCCATGCAATGTTGTAGCGCTGTGTTAACCAAGACAACCCGGCAACATCCAGAGCCTTAAGTTACTCTGGGTGAATCTCATCCACCCCTGGGGCCTTGCCACTGAGGAGCTTTTTAACCAACTCAGTGATCACAGCAACAGAGATGGGAGGATCCGAGCCGGAGCCCCCAGGCTCTGCTTCCTCAATGGAAGACATTTTGGTGGGATTAAGGAGGTCTTCGCAGTATTACGCCCACCGACATACGACATCCCAAGTCGAGGTCAGCAGCACCCCACCCCCACTATAAATACAGTTGGAACTGCACTGCATCCCCCTCCTGAGATGCCGGATTGTGGACCAGAANGATTCAAAGTTTTCTATCTAAGGAAAACCAGTTGATTGCATCGACTCATTGACTCTTCAGCAATCCCTCACACTAAGCATGCTTGTAGTGACAGTAGAGAAGGCAGTCTACCCTTTTCTGCCATGGTCTCGAATTTGAAGGCACTGATCCTTATTCCGGCTGCTTCACACTCGGCTGCGAACCGCTCCAGTGAGAGCTGTAGATCACGTCCTGATGAAGCCAACAGAACCACATCATCTGCGAATAACAGAGGCCACAAAAACAGATCCCCTCAGCACCTTGGCTGTGCCAAGAAATTTTGTCGATAAAAGTAAAGAACAGAATCGGTAACAAAAAGCAACCTTGGCGGAGTCCAACCCTCAGCGGAAATGAGTCCGACTTACTGCCGGCAATGTGGACCAGGCTCTGACACTGGTCATACAGAGACCTAGCAGCCCTTATTAAAGGGCTTGGTACTCCATACTCCCGGAGTAACCCCCACAGGACCCCACGAGGGTGACGGTCGAATGCCTTCCAGATCTACAAAACACATGTAGACTGGTTGGGCAAACTCCCATGAACCCCCAAGATTCGACAATCCGACGGACCCTCCTTACCAGAACCCCGGAATAGACCTTACCAGGGAGGCTTAAGAGTGTGATTCCTCTGTAGTTGGAACACACCCTCCGGTCTCCCTTTTTAAATAGAGCAACCACCACCCCAGTCTGCCAATCCAGGGGAACTGCCCCTAATGTCCATGCAATGTTGCAGCACTGTGTTAACCAAGACAACCCCGCAACATCCAGAGCCTTAAGTTACTCTGGGTGAATCTCATCCACCCCTGGGGCCTTGCCACTGAAGAGCTTTTTAACCACCTCAGTGATCGCAGCAACAGAGATGGGAGGATCCGAGCCGGAGCCCCCAGGCTCTGCTTCCTCAATGAAAGACGTGTTGGTGGGATTAAGGAGGTCTTCGCAGTACTACGCCCACCGACATACGACGTCCCAAGTCGAGGTCAGCAGCACCCCACCCCCACTATAAATACAGTTGGAACTGCACTGCATCCCCCTCCTGAGATGCCGGATTGTGGACCAGAATCACTTCGAAGCCGTACGGAAGTGTTTCTCCATGGCCTCTCCGAACTCTTACCACGCCTGAGTTTTTGCCTCAGCGACCAGCCGAGCCACCTGCCTCTTTTACTGCTGGTACACATCAGCTGCTTCTGGAGTCCTACAGGTCAATAAAGCCTGATAGGACTCCTTCTTCAGCTCGCCCCTCGTAGAACAAAGGCGTCCTCAGGAGCGGCACCTTCCAGTACCCCCCCAAAGACTCCAAAATGGG
>NW_015151136.1:426804-427887 GCF_000732505.1 Cyprinodon variegatus
GCACTAACTCAGGCTCCTTCCCCACCAGAGAGGTGACATTCCATGTCCCAAAAGCCAGTTTCTTCAGCCGAGGATCAGAACGCCAAGGTCCCTGAACTCGACTGCCACCCATCACACATTGCACCTGACCCCTTTGGCCCCTCCTACAAGTGGTGAGCCCATCTACCTAATGTTTCCCTGGTTTGGATCCTGAGTTCCGTGCCTATGATTTCTAGGTCTTCTACCTCTACATTAAATCTACAAGAAATCATCTCTGCCTTTTCGTCTCTGCATTTGGAGCCTTGATCCACCAACATGGACAGGTTATATTTCAGAGAAGTTCTTTTGAATTGTGTTTTTGCTGTATGAATAAAAAGAAAATGTCCTTTTACTTGATTGTGCACCTTAAATTTTCCATATGCTATCCATATTTATCCAGGTATTCTGTTTGTTGAAGAAAGCATTTTAATTCTGCTAGATTAAGGGTTGTTTTATGACCATGTCTTTGGTGACTGTAAATGTATTTTTATTTGTTTTGTAATTTTGTGAAGCACTTTGTGATCTCTGTGTCTGTGAAAGGTGCTTACTTACATACCTACTAGGTGTTTCTAAACTATTATTCACCCAGCTGAGCTGAAATAATCACTGTATGGTAACTGTAAAGTGCCTTGAGATGAGAGTGTTGTGAATTGGCGCTATAGAAAAAAACTGAATAGAATTATTTTCTGTCACACACTCTTCGCTTGTGTTATAGAGGGGCACATTTGTTTCAGTTGTACTAAGATAATTCCTGAGCTAAACTGATTGCTAATGACTCAAACAGTCTCTACAGTTTATTTTTTCTGTTTTTCATTGCTTGAAATTTTCCAGATTTCTTACAATGACCATTTAATGTTTGTTTGTTTTCTGACTCCACAGAACAAACCAACACAGAATGATTCAAACTTGGTGTTAGGTTTATTGAAGACAGTTAGTGTGTGTGTACATATGAAACATTGAAGACCTGCCTCCAGCCATAAGGTCATTACAGGGTCATTCTGTCTTAAAGGAATAGTACACCCAAAACATGATTAGCCTTAATTTTCTACTCACCCCCATGCTGAA
>NW_015151136.1:428661-430558 GCF_000732505.1 Cyprinodon variegatus
TTCTTCTCCCTTGTGCAGAGGCTGTTGTTGCAAATCCCTGTCTGTGTCTGATCATTTCTTCCTCTATAAACTCAAATTTTTTGAACCCCAACACTTGGGAAGTGGATATAAAAATAGTAATGATGATAAAAACTGCAAATCAGAAAAGTTAAACATCTTATGTCTTCATCATAAGTTTATTTTTTAGCCCATAGCACAAGCAAAACAATTTAAAGTAGTTTAATTTGAATATAAATGCAGCCTTTCTGTTTCTGTCACTCCCAAACACCCAGCCACACTTTTCAGATTCATGTTTGTAAAATCTCAAACATCCTGTGACCTCATGGCTTCCCTTTGCAGTGGTTTATCAGAGAAGATGGTCAGACTCAGGAAGGTTTGCAGTCTTTTGCTGATGATTTTCATGGCGCTCAAGCTCAGGTTTTATTTTCCTCCCCTTTGGAACAACTCAGCTCCTGATGATGAAGTCCCACATTCCTGCAGACACTAGGAGGCTGGGAACTGAAAAAACTGTTCCTTTCAAAATGTAAACAGCATCATTTCCTCTGGGAAACTCTCCCCCACTTGAGGAACATTAAATGGATTGGGTTGTCAGCATAAGCTGTTTCAGTGGAAATAAAAAAAAGATCAGCAAACCAAATCTTCTCATGGTTTTTGTATATCAAGGCTTTTAATGCTGATGGACAGAAAACTTGAAAGTTTCTCACATGCGGGATTAGAGGCGATCCAGTCAAATTCCCCAAAAGTCACTGCAAGGTAACGTCAAATAGCACTTAGCTCAGGAACATGGCTGTCAAATGCATCAGTCATGGAGGAAATGCTGTCTGGTCCGTAAATAGGGAAAAAAGTGATCTATTTCCTCTGTAACTCGAATCAATTATTTTGGCGGAGAGCTGCAGGTCCCATTAAGGCATGATGTGTTCAGTGAGACGCTCTCCTACAGGAAGGTTCAGTATGATGCCCATTCATAGCAGGCTGGGCTGTCAGCGCTGTGAGGAAGGCGGGGGGTGCTGAAGCAGACCACATGGCAGCGTTACTGGTTTGATGATGGGAGAATAAAGTCCTCACTGTTCAGGCAGAGCGCTGGGCCAGCAGAAGCAACACAAGTCCTGCTTTTCATGCGCGACTCACATTTTCTAATCACCGATCAGCTGCTAGAGATCAAACATCTTTTTATTAGCATTCATTTTAAATCTTTTATCTTTACTGAGGATTAGTGTTCTATTCTGACTAAATTAGGTCCTTTTAGTGTTCAGAAGATTTCTTAAAGCTTATGTTTTTACTGATGATGCGTTCTCCTGTTTGTATTCAGGTAGGAACTTGTTTTTCAAATGAGTCCTCAATCAGTCAGATGTCTTCCAAACCCAGTTTCTCACTAAATGTGTTGCAGTGAATCTGGATCAGCCTCTGACCGAAGACCCGCTATCGGTGTCTATGATTATGATGATGATGACGACGTGATGATGTGTCTCCAGTCCAGGTTGTTTTCCAGGTGAACACCAAGGGATTTCTACTCCTCCACCACCTCCACTTCTTCTCCCAGGATTTAACAAGATTCCACTTGTTCCTGTTTCTTCCGAAATCTCCAATCATCTCCTTGTTTTGTTGACCTTCAGGATCAGATGATTGTTTCCACACCATGCCACAAAGCGCTTCACCGCGGCTCTGTTTCATGAAGCAGGTTTACTGAAAACTCTAACTTTCCTAAGCCTGAAATCAGGGAAACTCTGGGTTTTCCGTTTCCCAAAGAGAGTTTCCACATCCTCTGTTTCTGTTGCCATAGTAACATCCTCCCAGAGCTAACCTGGTCAGCAGCAGGTTATCTTCAGTAAAACTCAGTGTCCTCCGTCTTTGCTCTCCTTACAGCCAATCACACTGTTTGATATCCTGATTTAGTCAG
>NW_015151136.1:433475-434837 GCF_000732505.1 Cyprinodon variegatus
CTCAGGTCAGATTATAGCAAACAACAAGATCAGTTACCTTCACTATGCAGACGACACTCAGCTTTACATCCCAATGGCAGCAGGTGACTATGAGCCCATCAGAGCGTTGGTTAGATGCTCAGAACAGATCAATCTGTGGATGAACCATCATTTTCTGCAACTGAATAAAAACCAAACTGAGGTAATAATCAAAGGAGCAGAGACCCAGATTTAGCTGCTACAGCTAGAAACCCACTGATTATGGCTGAAATCATGATGGACTCAGACCTGAACCTTCAGAGGCTCAGAAAGGCAGTTACTAAGTCAACCTTTGATCAGCTGAAGAACATCTCCAGGATTAAAGGACTGATGTCCCCGTGAGAAGGAGCTTTAACTCCCACCACCAGCAGAGCTTTGAACACGTTCCGAAGGAGGTGGGGGACATTGAGTCTGAGTGGACCATGTTCCGTGCCTCTATTGTTGAGGCGGCTAGTCGCAGCTGTGGCTGCAAGGTTGTCGGTGCATGTCGCGGCAGCAACCCTTGAACACGCTGCTGGACAGCAGCGGTGAGGGAAGCTATCAAGCTGAAGAAGGAGTCCTATCGGGCTTTATTGACCTGTGGGACTCCAGAAGCAGCTGACATGTCCCGGCAGTCAAAGAGGCAGGTGGCTCGGCTGGTCCCTAAGGCAAAAACCCAGGCAGAGTTCAGAGAGGCCATGGAGAAAGACTTTGAAGAGATTCTGGTCCACAATCCTGCATTTCAGAAGAACAGTATTTATAGTGGGGGTGGGGTGCTGCTGACCTCGAATCGGGACATCGTATGTCAGTGGGCCGAGGTCATCGAAGACCTCCTTAATCCCACAAACACTCTTCGATTGAGGAAGCAGAGCCTGGGGGCTCCCGCTCGGATCCTCCCATCTCTGTTGCTGCAGTCACTGAGGTGGTTAAAAAGCTCCTTGGTGGCAAGGCTCCAGGGGTGGATGAGATTCACCCAGAGTAACTTAAGGCTCTGGATGTTGTGGGGCTGTGTTGATTAATGCGGCTCTGCAACATTGCGTGGACATCAGGGGTTCCCTGATGAGGTGGCTCAGGCATCTGGTTAGGATGCCTCCTGGACGTCTCCCTGGTGAGGTGATGTAGGCATGTCCCACCGGGAGGAGGACCAGGGGAAGACCCAGGACACGCTGGAGGGACTATGTTTCTGGGCTGGTCTGGGAGCGCCTTGGGATTCCCCCAGAGGAGCTGGACCAAGCAGCTGGGGAGAAGGACATCTGGGCCTCCCTACTGAAGCTGCTACCCCCACGACCCGACCCCGGATGGTTGGATGTCCAGCAGTATCTAGAAAAACTCCTTCATGCATCTATCTTTAGTAGAACTGATCAC
>NW_015151136.1:437558-438941 GCF_000732505.1 Cyprinodon variegatus
TTATTAGTTTAAGGTGCTGATCCAACTGCTTGGTTTAGATTTAAAAACTGCTTTTATTATGTTTGTATCTTTATTTGCTTTGACTTTTCTTCTATTTTCATTTAAAGCCTTTTGAATTGTCCATTTCCTGAATTATGCCAAGGAAATAAGCTTGCCTTTGATGGTGGATCAACATTAATTTGCAGCGCCATCTTAGGAAGGTATTGCATTGGAATGAAATATTTTATGGCTTAAAGTGGACAACATGAACAATCGTGATACATTTCAGAAGTAATGGTGTTAAAGTTTCCTTCCTCCTTTGGCTCCAAATGCAGCTAATAGGAGAAAACATTAGAGGTCAAGAGGCTGTCAGCTCCTCCAGCATAACGACCGGCTCCCCCTGTTGGCTCGGTGAGCCGTCTGCAGGAAATCTTAGCCGATGTGACTGATTGGAAAAGGCAAATTCTCTGACTTTAGACAGCTGTTAGGAGAAATCAAAAACCTGCAGATGCTGCTGGGGCCTATATTTTCCATCTGTTAAAAGGAGTTATTGCCTTTAGCTAGACAAGTAAATAAAAAAACATGGCCAAGACATAGCAGGAGGTTAGTCACACACTCATTATATAGCAATTATAGCACAAACAGCCCAACTCACAAAATCTCTCCTGAAAGTCAATCCCACTGAAAGCCTTAATAAAATAAATCCCTGACAAGTCAGTGATTAAACTTGGGTGTAGACAGCAGAGCAACTCTTAGATAGTTTCCACTGCCAAACGTTTAACCTCTCATCACCGTATACTAACAGTTTATAACTGGTGCAGTCCATGGTTAATAGCTTAGGAGTCGGATAAGTTTTTACCGAACCTTACAGAAGCTTCCTCTCCAAGGAAAGGAGTAAAGAATTGGAACCTGACTGTATTTTCTGTCCTTTAGTGTTTGTTTGCTAGATAGATTCAGCACCGCAGCCCAGAGGGGAATCGGTTAGTGTCTTCATCATTCTTCATGCGCTCTAAAAACTTCCTGTGGCAAAGAGTGACCCAGACTGAACCAGATGAAACTGCTGACACAGCTTCTGAGGAAAAAAAAGGAGAAAGAATATTGTTTGAATTATTTTAAACGCCAAACTAAACAAAAGCCAGAAGTTAGGAAGCCATTAAGCTATGATAGTTTTAGAGACGGCCTAAATAAATTGAAAAACCGGATGCTATAAACGGTCGATGCAACAACAATCTCTGATTAAACTTTTCCTTCTTTTGCACATCATGTCGTTTACTAGAGCTGATGTCACAAGTTAATTTCTCGTGTCTTGTCTGGTCTTTTCTTACTTTATTCAACCGTATCTCATCGAACCTTATCTAAACAACCCCCCCATCCAGCCCCCCAGAAGGGGAGCAACTGCTGCCC
>NW_015151136.1:440379-443767 GCF_000732505.1 Cyprinodon variegatus
CAGATGGCTAACTGCAGTTGGGAGATTGATTGTGAGCAACAGTGGCATTGGATGTAGGAGTTTGCCCTGAAATCAAAGGATTGACGGTTCAAGCCCTGGAACTGGACCTTCAGTGTCGTTGTGTTGTTGAGCAAGGCACCTAACCTGCATCGTATAGTTATGGTGGTCAGAGGGCGCGGTGAGCCCCAGGACAGTTGTCAGTGTGTGAGTGTTTCCGTGAATGACTGAATGTAGTGTAAAGTCTCCTGACTTGAAAAAGCGCCACATAAGTACATCCCATTTACCGTTACCATGGTGAAATCAGATCCAGTGAGGAAGAACAAAGGGTTAATGGGAATGTAATAGCAGACAAGTTTGTGAACATTTGGAAGAAGATAAAATAACCTGAATGAGAAAAGGACTTTGAAGGGGGGGGGTGCTTGGTTTGGGGGCAGGGGTGTCATAGTATTACCTCCAATGACCCCCCAACACCTACTACCAATAAGAACTCACATTTTTTTCTTCCATGTGAAAACGTGGAAACAGCTGCTCTCTATTCCTCCAGTCAAACAAATCTTGGAGCGTTTGTTAGAAAAGACAAAACATGAGGCAGAAAACAAAGATTCAATGTGGCTGTAATCATTTTTAAAAGGTTTCAGGCAACATCATTACCAGCTGTCATAAGAGCTCATAGCTGAACATTAGAAGCAATCTCCAACTGCAATCTAAACATGACAAGTCATATTTCTCCATTTGCAGCAGTTGTTTGAGGTTTTCAGTCCTGTGTTGTTGGGCCAATCTGCTGCCATTAGATTTGTTTGCTGCCAGTTGGAATAATTTAAGATGGATTAAAATAGCAAAGGCCCCTGGGAGGCCGTTGACTGGAACAGACAACCATAGCAATCTCCCAGATGTGCCTCACATGGCTCTGGATTTAAGCGAGAAGTTTCCTCCCAGGCCTGATTAGGAGCTCAGTAAAAACAATCAGAACCTCTTGGCTCAGGAACCGGGAGTAATTCAATGAAAGCCTTGCAGAGAGCAGTGAGGGGTGACAGATATAATTGCTATTATATAACCGTGTCTAGTGGCAATTAGAAGGAAAATAAGCTTCATATGGATGAAGAACACATGCATGTAAACCTGCTGGAATGAACTGAGCTAAGAGATCGAAAATCTTCAATTAGCTTTAAGCTCAATGATACGTTTAGTCGAGTGTCCTAATCCAGCAGCTGTTCTCGTCTAGTTATGGTTGATCCATCGTAGACCATCCCTTCTATGTGGCCGAATCTAACCCACTCAGTTCTGCAGGTAAAGACAGCAAACCGTCTCCATTTCACAGGGCTCTCCTCTGCTGCAGCGGGACTTCCTGGTTCATAGACGTAAGCAGCTGTAGAAAGGTCAAAGAGCAGCCGGTTGGAGAAAACAGCTGAATAAAGCTGATTGGTTGGAGTCACACTTTATTCACAAATATCAAAGAGTTCAGAGCTTCAGGCTTAGATCCGAGTCCTTGAGACTTAGGTTTAGACTTGGACTCCAGGTCTGAGACTTGAGTCGAAATGACTGTTGCATCTAATGTAAAGAACATGCTGTGAGCTGCTGCATGTTTTACTGTGAAAGGATGAGCTGGATTATTAGCTGATGACATAAGTGGGTTATTATGGGATGCTGGTGACTCATGTCTGTTTTCCGAAGCTTCATGGTAGAAGTCTCAGAAATCTCTCCAAGCTGTAGTCAGTGAAATTTATCGTAGAGGAGTGGACAGGATGAAGACATTAGGAAGACTCTTCCTCATTATGATGTTAAAGAAGAAATTCAACATTTGGTCATTTGGATTTCTTTCTAGTGTTTATGGTTCTCATATTACATTTGGTCAACATTTTAAGGGTAAATGGAAAGATAATGACACCTAAAACCTTTAATAAATATTATGGGTTGAAAGGTAGGCCAACAATTCCCTTTAACGACCCCACCTTTCAGAGACATAGACAGGTATGGAGCAAAGAAGCCAAACTACCCCCATTCCAAACAGACGGACCCGTTAATCTGTTTCAATTTGCATGTTTTCTAAACAAAAACAAGGCTTTGTTGGGCGACTGGACATAGCACACCTGGCGCTGTTCCAGGCCTCCTCATTCTTTCATATATGGGAGGTGTGAGGTGGCCTGGAGGAACCTGAAACCCACCGGGCTGAGGTAGCGGAGGACATCTGAGGACACGCACTGGAAAGCTCTACTTTAGAGTATTTCAAACTGATCCTGTTTATGTTGCTCCAAGTCGGTTGGCCTAATTCCGCCTTTCCTCCCATTATCTCCTCCAGAACATCTGTGAGTGAAACATTAGCTTAGCATTAACTTTTTATATCTTTACCAAAATAGTCCATTTGAGGAAAACTTCAAGACAACATGTTTTGATTTTTTTGTCTTTTTTTTGCTTTGAAGTAATCTTTCCTTTTTCTTTTTAATCGTTTTTTGGCCATGTGGAAGCTCTAGACATGGAAGCTCTAGAATACAACAATAGAAGAAGAACCCAATGTGTTTCTGCAAAGGCAAAAGTAAGGGTCTGGAACACCTGTTCTTTAATTGACTTTGGCTCAATTTGAAAATCCTAAGATAAGTCTTATTTGGTATAGTTACCATGGCATCCATCATGTTAGGAGCTAAATCTTATTGACATAACTGGTGTTTGTTCAAGTATAAATCAATTTTGAAGAAATGGAATCAAATCTTCTGCAAACTGCTGCAAATGTTATTTTTCAGATAAACGTATCCTCTTTAACGGCATGTTCTTAAATTATGACTTAGATAATGATGGTGCTTTCTATCTTTGTTGATCTTCTGTCATTGGGTTCTATGTTATTTCACTTTCTGTGAATGTTTTTTATTGTATCGTATCGATATGTGAGCGTCTGCAGTGGTTCTGGGCTCTACGCTCTTTATTTTTGGGATTTGGTTTACGTGCCTTCAGGCGGCAGTCCTGCACCAAAGGGCAGGACTGCAGAAGAATAAATTCTCTGTACCTTTGGGCAGTTGGGCTCAACCCATTCTGCTGTGATCTTAATGGTTCCATCAAACCATCAGTCAGGAGAGAAAGCAGCCCCAGACCATAATTCTCCCAACTCTGGGTCCTGATCTTCTTTCTCTGAAAGGCTCTGATAGTTTTAAGTGAAATACAATATTTCAAAATGCTCTACTGTTGTTTATTTTCTCCCTGGGTCAGCATTGGTTCTGGCCTTGGAGTTCCTCGCTGGATCTTTGGGTCAGGAATGGTTCTGGCCTTGGAGTTCCTCGCTGGATCTTTGGGTCAGGAATGGTTCTGGCCTTGGAGTTCCTACCTGGATCATTGGGTCAGTAATGGTTCTGGCCTTGGAGTTCCTACCTGGATCATTGGGTCAGTAATGGTTCTGGCCTTG
>NW_015151136.1:445105-446167 GCF_000732505.1 Cyprinodon variegatus
TTGCACAAGGGTTTTCTAATCATCAATTAGCCTCTGAGCCAATGAGCAAACACATTGTTCCATTAGAACACTGGAGTGATAGTTGCTGGAAATGGGCCTCTATACACCTATGTAGATATTGCACCAAAACCAGACATTTGCAGCTAGAATAGTCATTTACCTTTAGTTTAAAGTTATCTTCATTGAAAAGTAAAGTGCTTTTCCTTCAAAAATAAGGACATTTCAATGTGACCCCACTAGTCTCAGGCTTTATTCACAGGCAGGAGCTCTGTGACTGCAGCGATCATTAGGATCACTCAGCAGATCGTTTCAGACATCCCACAACGTTATGAATATGTTATCAGTTCAAACATTTCAGGAAATGAGAAAAAAAAAAATTTAAACTGTTAATTTCTTCAAACTAACTCTGTTTTAAACAACCTGAGTTTGACTAGTTTCTCTAGTCTTTTTTATTTGCGCTCTGTGCGCCCTCTCTTTTGCTATTTTCTCAGCACAAAGGAAGCTGCTGTCCTTTTACACACTAATGATTATGTTTTTTTTAAATCACATTAAAAAGTTTCAGACGAAACTAGTTTTGATGTTTGATGGGCATCGATCAATCCCTTTATCCTTTGCTCATTGGGGCCACAAAGCTTAGACTTAGACCAACTTTATTAAAATTTAATTGCATACAGATTACAACAGTGAAATGAACATTACCATTTATAGACTTATACAAACTTTATTGTAATTTTGTACAAACAGAGTGTATACAAAATGAAACTTTGTTCAGTACAGCTCTCCATTACATAAAGTGCAGCAGTGATCAAATGTAAACATAAGACTGAGATACGATTTACAGTTTTTCCAACATTCCATAGTTTTTTTATTTTTTTATTTTATTTTATTCACCATTCATCAGTGTGATGGCGGTGGGGAAGAAGCTGCTGCAGAACCTGCTGGTCCTGCATTGAATGCTGTGAAGCCTCTTCCCAGAGGGCAGCAGGGAGAACAGTCCATGGTGGGGGGGTGAGGGGTCATTGATGATGTCACGGGCTCGGGACATGAAATGTCTTTAATGGA
>NW_015151136.1:447386-449561 GCF_000732505.1 Cyprinodon variegatus
GTCTGACTCCCTGCCAGCTGCCAGATCAGCTTCTCTGATTGGTTGATGTCGCGTCAAGCAGCTAAAGTTTTTCCAGCTCTTAACAGCTACTGCTTCTGAAGTGCGTCGCACACCTCAGATGTGCAGAAGCACTCGACAGCTCAGATGCGCTGCCTTGATGCATGTCAACTATTGACTTTGCATGTAAACTAGCTGCTTTTGCTGCAGAGGCAGCAAAAAAAGGCAGCATAAAAGCGAGTTTTTCCTCTCCACTGTCGCTACAAGCATGCTTAGTTTGAGGCATTGCTGAAGAGTCAATGAGTCGATGCAATCAGCTGGTTTTCCTTAGATAGAAAACTTTGAATCAATCTGACTGGTTGATCTGGTTGAACTGGAAAGTGACCTGAGATGACATGATGTGAATTGGAGCTATAGAAATAAACTGAATGGAATTGAATCTGCCTCCCATTCTACTTTTAGAAATTCTAGGAACCACGAGTAAACCTGCAGATTGAGGGCTTTCAAGTACCAAATACAAAGACTGGTTTCTCAATATCACCTCTGGACATGACAAACTCGTTAGCAGGAGGAGTCGCTTTCAGTTCAATTAAAAAAGTGATGGCTGCTGGATGTATTATTTTATCTCATTTACTGAAAACAGTTATTTTTTTTATTAACTCTGGTTTGTTTAATGTCCTCAAACAATTAAATTCCAGTATTTGACATAAAGCCTCTAAGTGGTTCCACAGACTGAATAAATCAGTGGGACGTGTTTCCAACAATCTTCCAAAGATGAAGGCAGCTCTAAGCTCATCATCATCATCATTCTGCTGATCTATGTTTGCTGTTTTAGATTCCAGTGTTTTTTTTTTTTAATGCTTAGTGTTTAACTCAGACCCCCCCTCCCCCTCAAAAAAATCCCTTCTTCAGCTCTGTTTGACAGGCAGAAATACTCCTCAGTCCTAATATTTACAGCAGACAAGCATCTTAGCACTCAACACAAGATGAGCTCCATAAGTGCTTTGCATCAATTAATCCAGCTAATGTTCAAGCTACGCAGTGAGCCTTGCTCTCATCATCAAAGATCATAAATAAAGCTTAATCTAATAGCTTTCCATGTTGCTTTTTGTCCCTGCTATTGTAAGCGTTGTTGGATGTAAGGCTGAGGAGGCCCAGCTGGCTGGATCAGCCACAGCTCCCAATCCAAACATGCTGACAGAGTGCAGGTGTCCTCCGCCTCCACGCCACCTTGGAGGAAAGCACCAGAAGCAAACAGGCCTTTCTTAGAGCTTTAAAACGGAGGTGCAGGTCAAGGGCCCCTAACTCAGACCCAGACCAATAGCGTGGCCCCTGCAGAGTCGGGCTGCTGCTGACTGGAGGGGAGGGTAAACCAGACGCTGACCGATGACCCTGCTGATGGATGACTGCTCACCGTTGCTCTTCATGCTGCTTTGTATATAAGATTTGTCACTTCTCAGCACTTCTGGTCTCCTGAGTGGATAGAAATGGACCCTTTGATGTTCTGGAGCCAGTTTGAATCACTTTCTTTAAGAAACCAACAGGCTGCAGCTTCATATTGGACAAAAATCACTTTGCTTTCAGTCTCTTTGCTTCTGGGTTTTATAGAATGGACCACCTTCCACCAAGTGGCACAGCAGTTAGTATCAGCTCAGCTGGAGCGTCTCTTTAACAGCTATAAGCAACACTTTGAAGGCGCTCCACCCCAAGCTCAGCACAGCCTGCTTTTGTTGCAGTGTCGCTCAGCAATGACTTGGTCTCTGAGCCAATCAGAGTTGCTTTTAGTGGAACAAAGCCAAACACTTCCTGGATGCTCACATGGTTGGTTCCGGTTCAAAGAGTCCAACCAGCCTGACCAATCAGGAGGGAGCCAGGGACTCAGGCTGTTGCAGACATTTGAATTTGGACCGGTAGTGTATTTACATTTTCTCTCCCACATTTGAATGTTCCTCTGAAGTTAAGGCTGGAAATGGAACTAATGTCACATGCTTCACAGCTCTAAGTACCATTCTACCTGCCGGAAGATCTGCTGCTTTATACTTAATGGTCCGTCTCATCTCAGGTGCTGCAGAGTGAAGGGTTCTGATTATGATGATGAGTTAGAGCAGAGCTGCAAACTTTACGGCTTGTTGAGAAACAAGCTGTTGCAAAATAACGGAAGAAGTATTTCTGAATAAA
>NW_015151136.1:450347-451819 GCF_000732505.1 Cyprinodon variegatus
CTGGTTTTCCTTAGATAAATTTGAATCAATCTAACTTGATGATCTGGTTGAATCGTCTCTATAAAGTGACCTGAAATGACATGATGTGAATTGGAGGTATAGAAATAAACTCAATAGAAACTGAATCATGTGCTCTGGAATTGCGTCACCAACCTCCTTCCTGTTGGATCCCACTGTGTCTCAGCTGGTTTCCAAGTCATCCAGGGCGCAGTAACTAATGGATGTATTTCTAGTCTTTGCTTTATTCAATTGCAGAATATTCTGGATCATCGGGAATAAAGTGACACCAAACATGACTCAAATACTTTATGATGAAAAAAAAAACTGTCATAAATGCAGTATTTTATGCAGGATTTAAAGAGCCAGTCATGATGCATACCCGCTGCCTCCATTCATTTGTTTTTTCTTCATTGCTGTAATCCTGCTGGAGCAGTAATCCTGTGATTTCCAGTCACCAGGAACAGTTGGGAATTATTTGACTGTGATGTTGTGATAGCCTAATTCCCCTAGTTGCCTCTCACAATTTAAAATGCAGCAGACGTGCAAACAGCAGAGGAAAAAAAACAGGTGTTAAAACATTCCAATGAGCAGCACATCATTCTGCCGTCTTATTGTTTCTTTAGAGGCGTATTAATGCTCCTGTGCAGCCGGTGCACCTGCGCAGTGAATATAGAACGGCTCTTAATACAGCAGCATTCCTCAGTGACAGCTCGACTTGCCATACATCTCCTTCCCCATGTCCCCACCTGTGCTAGTCACAACAGTTTACCTCTCCTAACACCCACCTCCGCCCGACTAAACCGTGTTGTTTTGACAGGCAGGGTAGAAAAAGCAGCTGTTGGAAGTGGATGGCAAAGCCTGGTGTAAAAAGCTCGCTCAAGTGTTAGCTGACACAATCAAAGTGCAATCCATTAAGAGCTTGGAGATGATAGCAGCAGCGGTTCGTTACTCATCGGTCCTGTTAATGGCCCGTCCTAAAGTTTACCGTTAGCTGATGTCATGGCACGCCATCTGAGCCTGAATGCTAACGTCGGAATGTGTTCTGTCGTGACATGCAGCCATTATGGCAATCATCATTTTATTATCACTGCTCAGTGACTCACTTGGAGTTGGATTAGAGAGTTTTAAAGACTTTATGACACTGCTATGCTGCCCCATTCACTGAGCCAGGGCCGTTTCAAGGAATTTAGGGACCCCAGGAAAATTTAACCTTAGGGGTTACGCCCTTTGAGGCGTATTCTGATAACGTTGTTATTGTACTTTTCTGCCGCGACAATCAATGAATTTAAATGTCAGCTCACCATTGTTCCCTCTAATGTTTCCTGTATCTGAACATACACATACTAAACATATTAAATTTGTCTTCAATGTCTTCATCAGGGTCATTGGGTGGAGGCTTAAAACTTTCCTTTTTGATAAAGCTTCTAGTTAGAGTGGCTCAGGTTATCCTGAGCTATCTCTATAGTTCTGCT
>NW_015151136.1:452661-454272 GCF_000732505.1 Cyprinodon variegatus
TAAAACGTGTTTTTACTAAATGACATGCAGTGAATAAATATACATTCTCAAGCAAAAGTACCATGCTACATCGGAAGGGCGCTGCCATTTTACAATCCATATCATCCATCTGCTTTTTCTCATAGTAGCTTCATCTGGTCTGTTCCTGTTTGGCTGTGACTCCATCCTGGAGAGAAATATCAGCTGTGCTGCTGCCATCATAGCAATTTACACTGCTTATTAAGAAATTACAGCAGCAATGGCCATTATTTAACTTTTAATTTAAGTGATTTTGCCTACTTTGTAGGCAAGTTCTTTTTCTACTTACATTCATCCATTCATCCACCTTCTTCCTCTTATCCGGGGTCGGTCGGGGGGGTAACAGCTTCAGTAGGGAGGCCCAGACGTCCCCCTCTCCAGCCGTTTGATCCAGCTCGTCTGGGGGCATCCCAAGGCCCTCCCAGGCCACCCCAGAAACATAGTCCCTCCAGCGTGTCTGGGTCTCCCCCTGGGTCTCCTCCCATTGGGACGTGCCTGGAACACCTCACCAGGAAGACGTCCAGGAGGCATCCTAACCAGATGCCCGTGCCACCTGATCTGGCTCCTATCAATGTGGAGGAGCAGCGGCTCTACTCTGATGACTGAGCTCCTCACCCTATCTCTAAGGGAGAGCCCAGATGCACTAGGGAGAAAACTCATTTCAGCCGCTTGTATCCGGGATCTCATTCTTTCGGTTATGACCCAAAGCTCATGACCATAGATGAGGGTAGGAACGTAGATCGACCGGTAAATCGAGAGCTTTGTTTTTTGGCTAAGCTCTCTCTTCACCACAACAGACCGGTACAGGGCACGCTTCACAGCAGACGCTGCTCCAATCCACACCAATTCGTGAACAAGACCCCAAGATACTTAGACTCCTCCATTAGGGGCAGTACAGAAGGCACTCTACCCTTTTCCGCCTCATGACCATGGTCTCGGATTTGGAGGCACTTATCCTCATCCCGGCTGTTTCACACTTTGCTGCGAACCGCTCCAGTGAGAGCTGTAGATCACGCCCTGATGAAGCCAACAGAACCACATCATTTGCAAATAACAGAGATGCAATACTAAGGCCACCAAAACAGATCCCCTCAACACCTTGGCTGCGCCTAGAATTTCTGTCCATAAAAGTTCTGAACAGAATCGGTGACAAAGGGAAACCTTGGTGGAATCCAAGCCTCACCGGAAACAAGTCTGACTTAATGCCGGCAATGCGGACCAGGCTCTGACACCGGTCATACAGAGACCTAACAGCCCCTATTAAAGGGCCTGGTACTCCATACTCCTGGAGGACCCCCAGAGGACCCCCGAGGGACACGGTCGAATGCCTTCTCCAGATCCACAAAACACATGTAGACTGGTTGGGCGAACTTGCGTGCATCCTTCAGAATCCTGCTGAGGGTGTAGAGCTGATCCAGTGTTCCACGGTCAGAACGAAAACCACACTGCTCCTCCTGAATCCGAGATTCGACTATGAGACGGATCCTCCTTTCCCACATCAATACTATTATAGTATAATCATTTAAAGGAATAGTACACCCAAAACATGATTAGCCTTCATTTTCTACTCACCCCCATGCTGAACAACACTCT
>NW_015151136.1:454352-458037 GCF_000732505.1 Cyprinodon variegatus
ATTATTTGAATGTCAGCAGACAGCAAGAAGCCTCCCAGATCTCCAGATGCATTTGAGATATCAAAAAAGTACTCCAGAGTGTTGTTCAATATGGGGGTGAGTAGAAAATGAAGGCTAATCATGTTTTGGGTGTACTATTCCTTTAATGATTATACTATAATAGTAATGATTGATTTCTGGATGCTGTTTTGTTTTGTTTCATTAAATTAAATCTTCTTTCTCAATAAGCATTGCATGCTTTAAATTTTCAGAATCACAAATATCTCCAAACTGCTTCAAATTATCACATCTAAGAGCTGCAGCCTCCAGAATGTGCTGAATGGCTCCTGATGATGTTTTGGCTTCTTGGTTTAATTGAATGTAGGTAAGGAAAGTCCCATGGAGGATGGCGCAGTGAGCAGGTGTGTCTAAAGGTGCTTGTTGGACAGCAGGGCTGTTAGAAACCTGTGAGCTTCATTGTTCTGAAAGCCTAGACTGCTAAATAATCTGGGCCACACAGTCTCCTTCCTGTGGGATTATTGATTTATCCACCTGGAGCTCTTTGATGCGCTAAATAAGATCATTGATGAACATTTTATAAAGGACACTGATGATCTATTAAACATATTCATCCAAATCCACTCTTAAATGTAATAATATTTATGGTAAAATTGATTTGATAAAACTGGCATTCAAAAGTATCTAGATGAAAGGCCAAAGCAGTTCAATTCTGTTTAATCAATAAAACCAGCTGGAATATCCAGCATCCAGCAGGATGAGATGCTTTAAGCACCCAAACTGAATAAAATAATGATGAATCTATTCCATTTCCATTTTTATTATTATTACTATATTTATTGTGGCATGGCAAAAACTGCGCTCTGTTTCTCCATATTATGTAAGAATATTTGGTGGAGACAACCGTTGTTTATCGTATCTTCATCGTTGGTTTCAGGTTCTAAAACGACGGATTCCAAATGATACATAGAAAATGTATCGGTCTAATTTTAAGCGCTGAATAGATTTTATTGTGCACTGAGAGCGCGTGAGCAGTTCATGATTTCACAATTTCGCAGCTGTGTTGACGTCCACACAGTGCATTCAATGGTGTCACGTAATTTAGCGGGTCAGCCCAGCTTTGGTCTTTCCACAGCATGGCGATCAGAGCCGAGGTGATTTTAACGCGGGTTGCTTGCCGAGTCGTTTGACACGCGTCAGTGAGCTGTTCCCACTGCCAATGAAATGACCATTGACCATTGTTCTGGGTTTAAACTGGTTTTTAGGCTAGTGGGAACGGAGGATAAGCCAATGATCACCAATTCATCCCCTTCATTAGAACCGATCTCAGATATCCTAAGATGATTGACTGTCTGTTCCTTTTTCTCCAATTAGGGCCCCTGATTATACTTCTCAGCTCATCGGAAATATTGGATATCTGCTAAGGAGGCGGCGCAGGGGAGTCACCAAGAGCTAACCGCTGATCTACCGTCTAAACGAAGAGACTGTGGCAGATAACTGAACAGAACTCGAATGTAGTGAAAAAGGAAAAGAGAAACAAGGAACAACAAAGGAGATCTTCTAAAGGAAAACTGTGAAAAACTACTCATTTCTTGTTTATTAGTTAATTATTGTGTCTCTGTTCTTGCTCTTGATTTGCCTCAAAGCTCTGACAACACTTCAATAAGCTGAAAAAAAAGAGAAGACTTTGTTTTCCAAATAAAACGTAAATATAATTCTAGGTGCTGTAAACTTTAGAGTTGCAGAATCCCTTTTGTTGTTATTTTAAAAACGTGTCTAAGTCAACTTTAACCATTTGACTGAGTTGAAAAGTCTCAGTATTTAGTTAACAAACTGGATTAACGTTGTTAAAAAGCAGCTCAAGCAAAGAATCCCTACGGCTCTAAACCAGCTGCAGAGCTGAACTCAGAGCATTTCGAAGATTTGAAAGACTTTTTTATTTAAAAAAACTGATACAAAGCCGACACATCCAATCAAAGAGCAGAGTGGCTCAACACAATGAATCTTATTGGTCATTGAGCTGCTGGGCCATGTTGTGGCACTGTCCTTGGTTCAATTCCCAGCCTGGGTTCCTGCCAGCTGTCATGTAGAGTAAATGTTTCAGTGCATAATTTTGCATAATGTGTGATGCAGCCCTGCATGCAGCACGAGATATGCATGGCAGTCTAGTCTGTAGCAGTCTGTGCAAGTCATGTCAGTCTGTCGTGTCTATGTTAAATAAACATTTCATTAGAAATATATTGTCGTCGCGAGCTTTACTTGAAGATGTAAACGCCACACCGGCTGCTCCAGCTTCCAGTCCAAAAACATGAAGGTTAAGCTGGTAGGTGTCTCTAAACAGTTTTTAGGTGTGCGACCTGTCCAAGGTGGCTCCTGCCTTTGCCCTTAGTCTGCTGGAGCTCTCTGTCACCCTGATTGACGCAGAGTTTTTACATTTTACTGACATGCATTCAAACTCTACACATTCGTACAGAATTTAGCGAGTTGGAGTTATGACTGCTAAATATTTTAGCAACTAAAATACTAAAGCACATTGGGTGAAATGAGAAAAACTGAGCATACCGTGTTTGTGAGGACTGACTCATTTTGAAGCTGTACAGAATATGTAATGCTAATGCTAACATTGTGCAGAAAAGCTATGAGTTGAATCAAATAGTTTAAAAGCAGAATTGCTGATAACTGGTGTGTCTATGGTGTAAATTCAAAGCAAAAAATCAATTTAAATAAACTCGTTCTTTTCAAAGTGAAATCACTTCTTTCTATTGGGAAGGGCGACTCTTCCTAACCCATAATGCGTATTGCACAAATGATTTAAAAAAAATTAAATTATTTAGTAGATAATATAACAAAATATGAATATATAAGTATTAGTTTTTATATCTGCATAACTTCTTATTGAAATATTTTTCTTTTGCTATATATATTTTCCATGTTTGCTTCATCATGACTTCATCTCAGCATTTTTTGAAAAAGTTTGTTTTCTGTGTTTCCCCCCATAGTTTGGACTTTAAATGTTTCTTAAATGTTTATATTAAATGTTTTTCCTTGAGGAATGAATTCCCAGCAGACGATTGGGATTAACGCACCGTACTGCCAAAGAAGAAACCAACCAGATTATTTTATCAGAAAGAATAATGCAGAAGGTGATCTTAAGGTGTAAAAAAAAAATCTACTTCTTATCTCAGATGAACTTTAAAAAGTCGTCCAAAAGTTTATTTGTAATTCTTTGTATTTTCAGTACACTGGTTTTTTTTATGCAATATTTGCACTAAAACCATCTTGTTCTGCCTTCTTAGGGTGAATTCTGGCGGTTGCATTTAAACAGCATCTGGAGGTTTTTTGGGAGATCAGTTTGCTTCTTTTCGCTCTGTTCATTGTTAAAACAGCAGCTTCTGTGTTCAGGCCTGATGAGGTTTGGCTTTCCTGGAACCGATGGTTCAACTCCCTCGCTCCTGTTTCCTTTTCCTCCACAGCCGCTCCACTATCTCACTCGGCCCACTAGCTTAAGCCCAGGAACTAGTCTGGGCCTGCACTGATTAAATGCATAAATCTCACACATACTAAGTGTCTGCCACATCCTGAACTCTGACAGCTTTTTCTCTGCCAACTGAATTATTGCTTAACCAATGCCTGGCTTTGACTTTATCCTTACAACTTCATTAACTTTATTTGAATTAAAGAAGGAAAT
>NW_015151136.1:458604-465477 GCF_000732505.1 Cyprinodon variegatus
TCCGATGACGTCACCGAATTCGCCATGGGCCTTGCGCCTCCCGATGACGTCACATTATGGCAATGCCACTCAAACAAACTCAAACAATCTGCATTTGCAACGAGAATAAATTCAGGAGAATGAAGCTAAAGGGATACAAAAAATAAACTTGTAATATTACAAAAACAAAAATACTACGAATACAAAGTATATTCAGAGATTAAAGTCCCTCTGATACTGTTTAAGTGACTGAGAAACTGCAGATTTGCCACATTTAAGATGGCGGACGCTCTGACGCATCTCAAAGGCGCAGGCCCCCGAGTCAATCTGGCAGCCAGAGTCAATCTGGTACCTACACCGGTTTCTCTGAAGCATCTTGCTAACCAGTTAGCAACTTAGTGCTAGTAGGTTCCCAATGGGAATTTCCATTGGGACCAGTTTTTTTTTATTTTTTTTTTATAAACTTTATTTACAGATATAGAATATACAATGGCAAACAGTAGTATGCTCAAGGTCCAGGATAACAAGAGTTTCACAGCTTTATAGTTGGTGCACATTTTTAAGGAGTCAAAAAACATCTAAACATAAGCTCTAAAAACAGTGAGGTTCTGTTTATTTTTAGAAAATTTGCAGGTATGATTATTCTTTCCCGGACATATTGTTATTGGAAATACCAAAGAAAACATGTTTGACATTTAAAGGAATAAGTATATTTAATTCCTGACTAAAGAAAATGTTGAAGTCACATCAAAACATTTTACTGAAGGAGCAATCCCAAAATAGGCGGGTTCATGTTTCTTGTTCGAAGTGACAAAAGGAACAGCAAGGATCAATGTTTGGAAAATATTTATTTATTTTTGAATTAACAGGGTAACATCTGTGTGGAATTTTTAAGGACACCTCCTGTACTTTATTTGAGAGAAAGAATTTTCTTGGCAACAACCATGTATGTTCCTAATAAATATCTGAATAAAGATTATTCCACAAGAAGATTGCTGCACGTTTGCTGATAGTATTCCTCAGGATGATTTCTCTAATTTGTTTATTTCCAGTTTTAATGTTAAGGAACGGATCTCAACTACCAATAAATAACTCTGGAAATGGTGGATATTGGACATGGGCGCCACCTGAGGCTGATATGAGAAATTTCACCATAATTAAACAGTTGACTATTCTCATTAAGCAAGTGTTTTACAAATATAACATCATTTTCCAGCCAGTTCTTTAGAAACAGGGATTTATGCTTGAAACATAAATTTTGGTTATTCCAAATACAACAGTTATGAGGGGAAAAGTTATGTTTATAAACTAATGTCCAGGAAGCTGGATAATTTAACAGGGAGCTTTTCTATCCAGGCCACCCAAGGATTCAAAGACTTGTGTAGGAATCCAACGCATTTTTTCAAATATCTTTGAATCCACCTAACTTTGAATGTAGAATGTAGGGTCCTGAACGTTACTTCCCTCCTGCCAGAAGCAAGTAACTGAAATAGTTTGTGGCTGGGGTGCGAGGGATCAGCCACAAACTTCCCTGCACGCCTCAGAGTCCTGGAGGCGTACAGATCCTGGAGAGATGGAAGATTGCAGCCAATCTGTGATGAGCTAGGTGCTGGATCCAAAACACTCACAGCCAGGCTAGGAGATAGGAGAAAAGATAGTTTATGTTGGTTTACAGGCAGACAGGGACGGAAGGCGTCTCTGGAAGCAGGGGCAGTTTGAAGTGGAACGCAAGCTCTCTGCAGCAGCTGGAGATGAGGGAGGTGGGTGGTGTGGCTTGGTAGTTGGAGACTGATTTGGAGCTGGATCCTGGGTAAGGATCACACGTAAGATTAATATTAACAATTTCAAAAGCTGAAGTGATTACTTCCACAACGGAAAAGAAGTTGGCACATCTATCAACTAACGGTGACCATCAGGCAGTGAGCACACAGGAAGTCAGGCTGTAAATACTGCTCCAGATGAAGATCAGTCTCAGGTGTGTGCAGCCAGATCCTCCCAAGCCAACCTAAACTGCACCCAAACAGGCTCAGACACCACATAATCAGCTTCTCTGCAGACCGGATGACACGCTGCAGTCTGCCCTTGTCCTTGGCGCTGACACCAGCCTACCAGATGGAGATGGAGGGGGTGAAGATGGACTCAGTGATGGAGGAGTAGAAGTGCACCATCATTGTGCAAGTGCACCCAGGACAAAGCCAAGATTTGGTTGTATGACAGTTTACTGTTGTTTTCAACACGCAGACACATTTATAACTAAATAAATAGATATTACCTTTTCATGACTGCAAAAATATATTGTCAATAAAACCAAATTAGGATATTCAGCACCCATTTAGGACCTTTGGCGAAACTGGTATATGCTGTTTTTCAGCTGGCATAGACCAGTTTCCAGGTGGCATAAGCCGGTTCCCAACTGGCATAAGCCTTATGCCAGTTGGGAACCACACCTTTTGGTTCCAGGTGCTACTGGTGATAAGTGCCATAAAACCTGACGTTATCCAATGAAAAGTGTCATTACCAATTGAACGCCAACGTGAGCTGTGTGTGTTGCTCACTTTGTTCTTCTCAGAGGGAACGTTGGTCTTGTTCACTTTCATTACTTTAAAACCGATCCGTTCAGTTCAACGTTCACTAAAAATAGGAACGTGTTAAGTAAACGGCGTTCATTGAAAGCCTTCATCCCCTCTGACGCTGCAGGATTTGCTACTTTCAGTCACATATGTATTCTTTGTGAATCCCTGCTGATGGGGTCTCATGTCACACTTGTTCGGGGAGATAACGTGACGGTAACTTTTTATCCACCCAGGAGAATTTAGTCCATTTGTTGTGGCTCTGTCCCCTTTACCAACTCCTCATCTCTCTCTCTCTCTCTCTCTCTCTCTCTGTGTGTCTTTGACCCTTGACCTCTTAATGATTGACATGACCTCACCTTGAACATGGTGACCTGTTATTTTTCTTTTTGTCGCTACATGCACGCTCCGTAGGAGGGATTGCTGCAGTTTCAATGACTGGATGGAATCAGCGGGGTTTCCTTAAACAGAAAACTTTTTACCAATCTACCTCTTATAATTCTTAGGTTATCCGGAACTTTTTTCTGAATTTGTGCTGCTATAGGCTTGGACTGCTGGAGGACATAGGGGATCCTTTTCTTCATCCTTTCTCTATTCTCCCATTCTGCAGTATATGTGCTTTGAATTGGCACTATATAAATGAACTGAAACAAACAGAATTCTATTAAAGTGTAAAAAGTCTTTTATTCTTGGCTTTTTTTAAAAAGCCAATGGATACAGTCATTCATAATTAAGGGCTTTTTAGAGAGGCCAAAGAACCGTCAGGTTACAGGACTGTAGAAGAAAGCCGGAGCACCCTGAGAGAACCACCCAGAATGAGGTTTAAACCTTTGACCTTCTTACAGCAGAACACGAATGTTACCAGCCATGATAACCAACTTCATTGCATGAAAGAAAGATAAGGAGCATTTAGGAGTAGAGTCTGACTAGAGTCCGTATCTTTTCCAGAAACTTAAGTAGAGACCACCCTGGTCTTCCCATTAACTTTATCTTCCAGGAAATCCAGAATGTTCCCTTAAAACCATTTGAAACTGTTCCAGAAAATCCTGTATTTATCTGTTGTTCTAGAAGTTATGGGCTGAAGGTGAACACAGCTGAATTGGTAAATCCACCTTAACTGGGGAAGTCCTTGGTTCCTCCCTCCTCCACCTGGGTCATGTTTTCAGGACTGTCTGAATGAAGTGGTATTATTTAGCTTCAGGTGGTTCACTTGTGACAGTTGAGTGACATGAACCCTTGCTGGCCTCTCTTAGAGAGGACATGCTGATTGGGTAATCACCTGTGTACACAAAGCCTGAGCGCTCCTCTACCTCCACATCCTCTCTGACAGACGTGAGGGGAAGACATGGTTCTGCTTTCACACCCCTTTTCATCACAGTGCGGTTAACAGCTTTGCTGCAGCCTGTGAGCGTAAAACATATTTGCTGTTGGAACAGAACCACCAGGTGAAGTCTGACATGATCTATTGTCCAATCAGGAGGAAAAATGAAACGATGAAAAGTTAATCTGTTAATGCATGTTGGGCTGACACTTATTACCGGTTTAACTCTGTCGGTAAAAGAAAGGATTAGAATCGTTTTATTTTTATAGAGCGTAAACACTAAGCTTGTCTGTCATTGGCCGTTGGCTCTGTAAGCAAGAAAACACTGGAGTTCATTTATCCCAACAATGAATGAATGGATATTCATCATGGTTCAAAGTAGTGCCTGTGAACAAATGTTATGTCAGGGCACCGTCTGCAGAGCCGTCATTCGTAGAGCCAACACAGCCAACGGATGAGCTGGTTGGCTGAGAGGGTCCAGGAGGACCGCAGAGCCTGATGCGGCTCAGACCTGTCACTGCGCTGCAAATGGATTCAGCGGCATGAATAAAAGGAGCTGTGGGTGGGGGGCAGCACAGAGCAGCGCTCCATTCATTAATCACCGAGGTAAACAGGCCATCCAGTGACACCTGGCCGGGTTAATGCTCCAGACCCCAGAGTAATTACCAACCCCTCCCCAGCCAGCCACTCACTTGAAAAGTTTGTGATTAGAAAGGAAATGGGAATTAGCAGAAACTGTTCAGCAAAGGCAGCCCTCTGTTCGCTGGCAGCATGTCGGCCTCGCAGGAGAAAACGGAGAGAGGAGGGGAAAAAAGTCCAAGGAGATGGAGGCTGATTGGACTTTTCCCTACGGAGCACGAGGGGGTGGGGGATGGCAGGGGGTCAGGCCCACACCAAATTAGTAGTGTCTGTTATTCGAAACCCTGATTTTCCCAATGTGCCTTTCTGGGCTCTCTGTTGAAATTACCGAGAGGCCACATCGCAATTAGTGGTTTGTTTCTTTTAGACTGAAATATGGCCATAATTCATAGCTTTCAACCTCTTTCACGGGGAAGATGTATTGGCTGGACAAAGCAAGGAGGTAATTGTAAAACATGATATGGCAATTTGTTACACTGCAGCCTGTACACAAAGTGTTTGCATGGATACGCTGCGCTGGTATTTTAAGGAATAAAGCCATTTGTATCCAATTAGATGGAAATGAAAACTGCCGAAGTGATTATGCATCTATTCATTAGAAAAGCAAAAGGCAGAACCCTCTGGTGGTTAGGGTTATGGATCTAGCGGTTCCAGTTTGGAGCTGTTAGCATCAAACTGAGGCGGGCAGGTTTCAACTGCAGGGTGTTCTCCAGAGCGGCTCTAAACTGTTTTATCTGGAGAGAACAACACGACGGAAACTTATCGGAAGATCTGAAGCTGGTGGATGTTTATGGTCATGCACCATGTCCTCCAGCTTCTCTCCTTCCTAGAGATGAACAAAATAATGCAATGACTCATTAAACTCTGTATGTAATAATTACCTGATGAGGTAATGATCTAAATACAAGTGTTTCCACTCATAATGGCTCATTCATTTTCCAGAACATTGAGCTGGCTCGGCAGTAGACGCGTCTTTTGCCAAAGTGGATGCAGAACATTAAACCTCCTATTTCCTTCTACCCCACCCCCCCCTCCCCCCGCCCCCGCTAGAGTTAAAGTCAAACTTCATACTTCCCCAGATGTGGCAGCGAGGTCAGACCTTCTCTCAAAAACAGCTCTGGAAATAAGTGTGCCGCTTAAATGTGGCTCCATAAAGAGATGTTCTGCTGTAATGACCTCCAGATTAAAGTCTGCTGAGGTATTGAAGAAGGCAGCGCGCCTGGAGCAGATATCCATGCTGGATTTCTCTGCAGCCCTCCGCTGCACCACAGGGACTATTACACAAGTCCCTTAATGACACTTGATGATTTAATTGTGCAGAAATCATGAAAACAATACATGACTTACTTATGTTGACATTTAACAGGCCGAAATCCATGAGGCTGTTCCTGCTAAGGAGATACTCGCATCCTTCGCCTTATACCCCGTCTGCCCCGCCTTTCAATGGGATTTATCAGAAACATTTCAAACCTCAAAATGAGGTCAGAAAAAGGAGGCTTTACGATCAGAACTGATAACAGGTTGTAAGATGTGAGAAAGCTGATAGGATTATACGTCAGCAACTCCAAAATATACAACAGAATAGAATTTAGAAATAGAAAATGCCTTTATAGGGAAATGCTTAAAATCTGAAATATTGCTTAGCACTGATCCCTTAACAGGTCAAAGGACGGAGAATTTGCTGAGTAATTGTTTGATTCTTTATGTCTACATTTCTTAATTGGATGCAAAAGTAAAGTCTCTAAAAAAAATTTAATCAGGATTATAGCAACAAGAGACAGGAAGGGTGGCGTAGGGTCTATGTGCTGAACAGACTGAGGTCATTTGGACTGTGGGGGGCGCTACTGAGGACTTCCTTTATTGAGTGTTGATTGATTAATTGATTGAAGGACTTTATTGATCTCACAGTGGAGAAATTTCCTCGTTCCATCAGTTCAAATGGTCAAAGGAGAGTAAGAAGGTGCAGAAGGAAGATAAAGGTGCATGATGAGATATATACAGGATATACAATGCACCCACATATGACAGTTTTTTTTAATAGTAGGATTATTATACAGGGTTATTGCACAGGGTGTTAACATGGATATATATATATATATATATATATATATATATAGTTATTGCACTGGGTGTCAGATATAGAAATAATGCAACCACCTTTGGCATTTACTTAATCACATTTAGTTACTTTAACACAAGCGTTTTATGTCCTACCCTGTTAACGTGAAACAATTGTGTTAAAGTAACTAAATATGATTAAGTAAATGGCAAAAAAAGTTGCATTACCTTCTTCAGTATAATATTTGCACATTCTACATTGCAGTAGTTATTGTGGTTGTAATGTGGCATTGTAGAGTCTGGTTG
>NW_015151137.1:0-10925 GCF_000732505.1 Cyprinodon variegatus
TGATACATCTTACCCCCACATTCTACATCCATCCACACCGCCCCGCTCAAGTAGGTTTAGCGGAGCACTTACTCAGTCATGTTAATCAATGAGAACTGTTCCACATCCACCGCTACTTCTCCGCACGTCATTGTCCACGTACATCTTCTCCAACCTTCACCGTCAAAATACGGAGGAAAATGAAAATATAGTAACAACATATCGGTAACTACAAATTAGAGCATTATTGTCACATATTCCCAAAAAAACTAAGACATTTTATTTAAATTATTTAATGCAAACTATTGGTACTTCAACACACCAGGAAGAAATCTTCTAATTTCGATCAAAATATTTATATTATACTAAAAAGCTTAAAAGTTTAATCAAATCAAGTCACAATAACTTCCAAGAGCGCATCTCGCCACCTCAAAAGAAATTCCTATCGCAGGCATGGATGAAAAGAATCTGAGTTTGGAGGTAGAGAATAAACCCTTTTTGTACGATCCTAATTATCCTCATTATAAAGGCTGCAGGCTTTGCTTTGGGCAGGCAGTCTAGAACCTAGTGGAGTTGGGCGGTTACTGAGGATGTGGGATTTCAGGGTTAGTAGATGAACACGCACCATCAAGGACTGGGGTTTTCCATCTGTGTACTGAGTTTTCAGCATAGCCTGCTGCATCAGTGTAATCATTCCAGTAATGTTGGTAGTTTCTGTATACTGTAGAGCAGGGGTGTCAAACTGGTTCCAGAAAGGGCCGTGTGGCTGCAGGTTTTCTTTCCAACCAAGCAATAGCACACCAGACTTCATTCATCTCATCAAGGGAGTCCAATCTGAACATGATGACTTGATGGGATGAATGGAGTCTGGTTTGCTATTGCTTGGTTGGAAAGAAAACCTGCATCCACACGGCCCTTTCTGGAACCAGTTTGACACCTGTGTTGTAGAGAAATAGGAGTTTTGGATTGACCCCCAGGTGTGGTAAGCTCTTCGTCAGGAAGCATTTTCATTGCATTAATAGATCAAATAATATATTACATTCCTTGTTCAAAATATAAGTTTAACTAATATACCACTAGAATATCATAGAGTGCAATAACTTGTTTTTAATGCATGTTTTTTTAATCAGTGAAACACAATTGTTAGAAGAGGCTAATAAATTCTTGCTATCGCAAGGACACATTCTTTGTTTTTCAAATGTAGTTTGAAGATAATTTGCATACATTTATCATGTCAGATAATTGTAATTAGCTAAAGCCTTTTATAAGGTATTTTGCAGAGTGTAGGAGACCCATCTGTTACTGATGTTATATAGAATATTAAACTTATATAATTTTTTGTTCCCACAGACAATGCTATTGAGGCTATAGATGAATTTGCTTTCCTGGAAGGTAAGTCTTGTTCAGATAAAAATTAAATCAGTTCAGTGTCCAGATACCTCCTTTTCGGTGCGGTTTTACATTTCTAACTCATTCAAAAATTATTTCTTCTTTTTTTTCTGCAGGCACACTGGATTAAAGACTCTTTTACGAGATCAATGCGCCGGTGTAATTTCTGCCATCATCCAATAAACAGTTTGCAGCAGCGGCAGCAGGGAGGAAGCTTTCTAAAGCGTCTCTTAATCAAATTTAACTCCAACATTCAGTGTTTGACAGCTTTTTATATAGCGGACACCCTGGAATTTTTTTTAACTGTAATGTGTATATTGTTCTGTAAATATTTGGGAATTCCTTGCATACATTGAAATAAATTTTATGTTTTAAACAACCGATTTGTCTGTACCAAAGTTTTGCGACTCCTTGTTTTTATAGTAAAACTAAATTGTGGCACAACTTTAAAGGTTTAGTGGAGGATGTTCTTTTTCCAGGTGGATTATCAAAATAAGCTGTCCTCCTAACTGTCAGTCATTCTAGTGATATGTTTACATAAGTCTACATGCTAGTTCCTATTTTAACTTACCGGTGGTGAATCTGACATAATGGAAAAATTGCAAATGTTTTAGAAAGTAGGCTTGTTTAAGCGATGCAAACATCAACTCATGAATGCTCTCACATGTATTAAATATATGTTCCGTCTCGAGAGCCGGTACAGGGTTGTGCATCTGCATTTCTTTTTTAAAGTGGAGAGCGTGGGTCTTTTAAAAAATTTGCAAAAATCCCGTACAATATCTTTAATAATACCTCAGTTAACAGTATAACTTCATTAGTCAAAGGCATTTCTGAACAAGTGGGTTTTTAACTTTGTCCAGGCTTTCAGCACTTTTCCAGTCTTCTGGGAGTTTGTTCCAGATAAATGGAGCAAAGGAACTAAATGATGCGTCTCCATGTTTGGTTCTAGTTCTGGGTGAACAGAGTAGGCTGGAACTAGAAGACCTGAGTGGTCTGGGAGGTTCATACTCTGACAACAAATCTGTTATGTATTGAGGTGCTGATCCATTCAGTGATTTATAGACTAACAGATTTTAAAGGCTATTCTCTGAGCTACAGGAAGCCAGTGGAAGGACTTCAGAACTGGGCAGATGTGCTCTACTTTCTTAGTTCTAGTGAAAATACAGGCAGCAGCTTTCTGTAGGACTAGGCAAACCTATGAAGACATTGTTGAAGTAATCAGTTCTACTAAAGATAAATGCATGAATGCATTTTTCTATATCCTGCTTGGACATTAGTCCTTTAATACTGGGAATGTTCTTCAGGCGATAAAAAGAGCATGTAGATATTGAATAGGAGGGGCCCAGAGTGGAGCCTTGAGGAACCCTACATATGATTTTTCAGGTTCTGAGGGAACGTAAAGTTGACTCAATGCTGTTAAAGGATGCAATTTCAGCAGAGTTGTCAAACACTGCTGTAAAATAGTATTTGCATGCTTAAATTTATGTTTTTAATTTACATTATTGTTCAATTAATTGAATAATTATTAATATCTAAATTATATTTGAGGCATTGACTTCTCTTGCAAATCCCAGTCTTCAGAAAAATCTTTTCTGGTTAATCAGTCATTAATCGATTGATTCACTGGTTGCAGTCATTTACAGAAAAAGATTGAGGACAAACAAAAGTTATTACAGTGTGTGACTTAAGGATAGGAAAAGGCTTAGGTCTGAAAACCCAGTTAAAGCAGATTAGTTGGTGTCTAAAACGACACGCTAAGAAATACTGTTGGGGAAAAAAAGACACAAACAACCAGACAGAATCCTCCAGCCCCAGGATTTCCAATCTTTTCCATTCCATAACATTAGCTTCTTGCTTGAGACACATTTGCAAATCAACAGACAATCCTACAAAATTTATATCAGAAAATCCAAACTGAAATATTTTTCTCACTTTTTCACTTTATCATAAGAATTTAACTAACAATGCTGTATAAAACGTTATTTGATACAAATTTTAGGTCTGTGAAATACGTGATATTCACAGATTCAATAGATTTGATCTTACTGACAAGCTGCAACAAAAAGACCAGAAAATTGGAAGTGGGCTGCCATCGGGGGGCGCCCAGGGAGCAATCAGGGGTTAAGGGTCTTGCTCAGGGACCCAGAGTGGCAGTCTGTGGGAGTGGAGCTAGAACTCAGAACCGAAAACAAGGCTTTGTTGGGCTACTGTATAAAACCCCGAACTCAACGCTATTCCTGACATTTTGAATTGAAAAAGCTTCTTGGATGGGAAGCGAAATGTCTTCCAACTTGGAAACAAAATCCAATGGATTGTTTTTAATTTTCTTTTTTGGAAATATTAAACTCTACAGTTTAGTTAATGATTCTCTGAATACATCTTCAGATCCCAGGAGAGCTGTGGCCCCCAGATTGTGTTAACTTCACCTTGTCCTGTCTTTATTCTGTTGATTCTTTTAAGAAACAGCTTTAAATTTATTTATCCAGACAGATTTTGAATAAAAGCCTGTGTGATTTATATGAATGCTGTCATACTTTATCCTCTGTGGGGGTGTTTTATGTCTGGTTTCATACTATAGGACTTTGTGGCCTTTAACCTTTCAAATCAGCCTTTCTGAGCATGTTCAAATAAAAAAGTCAATTTCCTTTTACATTTGTAGGCATATAAAATAGTTGCTCAAAATTTATTTTTAACAATAAAAGCTTGCATTACAAATGAGCTATAAAGTTGAATAAAATGGATGAGGAAATAAAGCTACCAAAATGACTGAAGCACAAAAAAATAAAATAAAATAAAGATGTAAGTATAGGAAAATAATACCTGCTTTTTGCTAATGTTTCAACATTACTCCATATATTAAAATCTACTGGCTGTTTTTTTTTCTGTTCTTTTATGTTTTAGTTGGTGCAGAAGTTCTAAGAGTTAAACCCGCCTGTGGGGTAGTACTGCGGTTCAAACATTTCTCTTAACAACGTGACACTGAGAAAAATCACATCGTACAAGAAATACACACGAGCCTCCCCAGACTGTTGTTCTTCCAGTCAGCTCTTGCAAAACATCCAAAATCTCCAGTTTCAGACTTCAGGCTCAGTCAGACCCTGAAAAAGTTTATCGTTGAGATTTCAAAAATAAATTCCCGAGTGTGTTTCAGCTGATTTTTCTGGGTTTTGAGTGTCAGGGGTAGTGAAACAGGCTTGTGGGAAGTTGGGTTGTTTGGTTTCAGGAGTGCAACAGTCTGCTCCCTGCAGAGGAATGTTCTATTTGCACAGGGAAATGTGGAGCTTTCTATTCTAATCAAATATATTCACATGAAGGATTTGGCAAAGTGTTATTTTCTTGGCGATATAAACTAGGTTTTTGAGAAACCTTGTGTGAAAAATGCTGTGCTGCATGTCCCTTTTAAATACATCACAAGCTATTAATTTCGAATTATGTGGCCCTTTTACTAATAAAATATGTATTGATTGATTAACTTAATTGATCTCACAGTGGAGAAATTTACTTATTCATTGATTAAAGTATTACCTAACCTAAAAAACAGTGTTTTTGTTTTATGTCAAATAAAACACAATCAAATAAAATTTTCATTGATTAAACCAATATAGACAGAAGTCCTGGGTCTTGATGTATGATGCTATTCCTTGCCAACAACCTGATTCTGTGCGGGACTTCCTGAGGTGATGCCTTTTGTCTGGTTGTCTAGGACTGCTGGGTCCCTCTGGGGCCGAGTTCACCTATCATTTGCTGCTCTCTGTGGGTTGTGGACCTTCTACAGTTTTCACTATTCTCCCAACTATGAAAGAGTTGTGATATTCTCATTTCTTCGCCCACATCTACACACACTTTCCATTGACTTCCATTCTTTTCCTATTCATTTGTATGGCCTGACCCAGCCCCTTATCCTAACCATTACAGTACCAACACATATTTACCCTAAACTTAACCTACCGGTAAACTCAGTTAACACCTTCGTTCTTAATGTAACCACCAACCCAAAAAGGAGAGCTTCTCATGAGGAACAGTTCTTGGTCCTTACAAGCACTGGATCAGGTCAGGTAGAACAGAAGGCAACCATTGCAACTGGAAAAATTGACTTCCTGTTCTTAGGCTTTGATAATGTCAACATTTCACTGGAACTAAAAGGGGATCAACACTACCAAGTTTGGTCTTTTTTGACTGGTCTATGTGGAAAGTTAGTGTTTCTACATTATCGGTGAGAACGCAAAGCCCCCACAGTGTAGCATATTCCTAGGAACAAAGACATGGCCACTCATACATCCAAACAATCTTATCTTGCTATATGTTGCATATCCATTTGACTTCAATTTCATTCAATAATTTTAACCCTTTCTATGCCCAAACCCAAATTGACAAAGAACTCAGTTAGTTAAAAACCATCTGTGAAACTGTCAGGCATTAGAAGGAAAATGAGCTAAACCAGGCATTCCCAAGCTCGGTCCTCAAGGCCCCCTGTCCTGCAGGTTTTAGAGGTTTCTCTGCTTCAGCACAGCTGGTTATAAGGACTGCAGTAGACCAAAAGCCTGTTAATCAGCTTTCAATTAAAATCAGCTATGCTGGAGCAAGGAAACCTATAAAACCTGCAGGACAGGGGGCCTTGAGGCCCGACTTTGGGAATGCCTGAGCTATACTATTACCAGTGAAACCCTAACCGCATCTTGGTTCTAAACCTGTCAGCAAAAAGGGTAGTGGGGACCAGCAAAATGTCCTCACTTTAGTCCTCACAAATAATTGTGAAATGATTCTCACTCTGATACATAAACAGGTGCACAGATCTACATACCAGCAAACTATCTAAATGCTAAAAGGTCATACAAACACAGGTTACGATTACATCACTCTGACCTGCATACTTTGAGCCTGGACTGAATCTAGTTATAATGAAGTAAATTCCTGCAGTTTGGATACCAGCCATTTTAGTTGAATACAACTTCTCTAGAACATGACAGCAATCATCTGCTCTATAAAGTAAGACTGAAATACTGCAGTGGGACACAAAAAGAAGTACTGGATGGCGAATGCATATTAATCTTTATCATGAATTAAGTAGGTACAAGGAAATACCTACTTAGGAAAAATATTCAAATAGTTAAACCAATGAATAGAACATTTAAAACAATTGGGACACTGACAAACTTATTCAGGTTTATCTAGCACAGGAAGGAGGGTGGTATGCAGTGTAAAAGATAACCTCCAAACCTAACTGAAGGGACTGAAACAGAAAGCAGCCTCTTTAGGTTACAATCTTTATAAGTTTAGTTTATTTTAATGCTGCTCAACTCATCTTTACTAGGAATTGCAATAACCGTAAAGGTAGCTGTAACCTATTAAGCTATTTCTTTGTAAATATGTTTTAAAAATGATGTAGATCAACATGCGTCAACTTTACTTGAATACCGTGTTCTCTAGCCCCCAAATCTAAGAGAGGTATTTGGTGCATAATGATAATACCACAGAGAAACAATAAGTCATTATTTCCTTTTAAAAATGAATGTAAGTTTCTGGAAATATGATTAAAGAATAAGACAAAATATGCTTCATTTATTTTTTCTTTCCAACAAATGCAAACAAATAAAAGAAACTAAATAAAAGAAAAACAAAACATTCAAATCTGTTGTGGGATGCTTTTTCCCCCACTGAACAGATGTGCAAATACATTCAGTATTAGTTCATGTCAAAACAAATCAATTTATATTTCAAAGAGCTTTACCAGCTGTGCAGCAATAGTAAAGCACACTGTTACCTACTGATTAGTGTGATGCTGACTGGACAAAAAAAAAAACAGCTTTTGAACAAGTTACCATAGATGAAACCTCAAAAATAAACTTGTCTTTCGACTGAAGTCGTCTGAATTGCATTCCTCAAAGCTTTTTGCATGTTTCTCAGTCTTCCCTGCTTGCCTACATTTAAACATTATGTTAAGTATCCCCACCTATATCCCTGCTTTTTATCTCAGTAATCTGTTTCAGCTCCATTAAGAGTCTGATAAGTTGAACGTTCAGCTCACTTGGGCAAACATCAACCCTGAGGGCACAACATACCTCCTTACTTCCCCGGATACTTCTCCAAGTGAGAGTAGCATTTCATTTTAGATCCATAGTTCCTGGGATTGTTTTTGATTTGTGATTCCCAAAATTTGTGAGTCAGCAAGACAAATATTTTCAATCAGGACAAGGATGATCACACAGATGTATCTGGCTCACAGACATACCAGTAGTCAGGAGAAAGGTATGTTTTTGCACTTTAGATTCCAGCCTGATTTCTTGTGTCAAATTCTTAAACCCACTCTCATTGTGCACACGCACTAACATTCATTCATATGTATATAGAGTGCACATTTTTACACCAGCCTCACCCCTCGGCAAAGACTGCATATTTTCATAGCTTGAATTCCATTAGGACATATTGTTGCCTTCATGTCTGGACAGTTGTTTCCCCTCCCGCCCCTCAAAGGTATTTCACGCTTTCTCTCAGGAGTGTATTAACATAATGCCAAGAAGGAATGGCATCAGCGGCTGCCTTAGAAAAGACTTTTCTTCCTTACGGTGACAGTAGTCGTTGGCTGCAGGGAAGCTTTATGCTTTTCTCTTTGGAAAATGTTTCCCTTTGGTTTTTAGATGCCTGTAAAAGAAAGTCTGCTAACATTTATGGATTGCTTTAATACATTTAATCAGAAAGAATTTAGAGAAGACAATCAACCTAACAGTCATGTTTTTGGACTGTGGGAGGAACCCGGAGTACCTGGAGAGAACCCATGCATGCTCAGGGAGAACATGCAGACTCGACCCGCAACCTTCATGCTGCAAGGCAGCATTACTACCCACTGTGCCACTGAGCAGCCCCAACCTAATGGATAATAAACAAGTTTTACATTTTTTCATTTTGAAATCTCTATACATGTACACATAAATTATTGAAAAAAAATAGCAACAGACTCAAATCAAATTTCAGACAGCCCACTGGTAAGATGTTTTGTTTTCAGAAGAGGCTGAGGGCACCCTGTGCACCATGTTGGTGACCCCAACATGGTGCATGAAAGGAGAGCTATATTACCTATATTACCTTGCAGGAAGCAGTTTGCAAGTGTGAACATTGACTCCAGCTTCTCTGCATGGTTTGCATGCTCTTCGTATGTATGGGTTTGTTCTCTTTGCATTCTATTACTTCTTCCTGTCGGTCATTTTGAATTGCCTGTAGGTATATGTGCATGCATATTTGTTTTTCTTGTTTGTTTCTAAGTTGCCCTTTGATGAATCAGCATCCTTTTCTCTTTGTCCCCCACTGGCTGGTTGCAATAGGAACATCCTTCTATGACAGTGCAAGGATAAGTAAACATGAAAAATGGGTGGATGAACTACAAAAGTACTAATGATTAAATAAAGAAAATATTTTGACAGTCATGTTTTTATAAAAATAATCCTTTATAACAAAGGAATTTTTGGCACTAGGAGAAAATAATTTGTTTTAACTGGCCACTGCTACGAGAAGGGCCTTAAGTTGAGCATGTACAGTATGACTGTATCAGGCCCACAGGAGGGTTTTTATTAAAGAAGTAATCTGTTATGGAATATACCTCTAGGGATGATTTATTACAAACAATCAGCTTTTCACTCTACAGCAGCTGAATCTGAGTGTTTTGTAACGTTTCTTTTCCCTGCTGAGTCTGACCATTATAATTCCTATCTGAAACAGATGCAAGGGCACGTTTTCTCTGGTTTTTGTCATGTAATCTTGCCACGGTGCTGTTTTCCATTTAAACTGCAATGCTACAGATAAATGCGCTTTACTGGCATGTTGTGGCTCACCCTTATGCTGTGTGATTATGGACACAAAGGTCCAGCTTCTTTATGATTTATGCACAGAAAGGTAGAGGCTGAGTTCAAGAATTGAGTGATTATTCAAACATCTGTACAATTCATAGGAAAACTATTTTCCATTGCTTTGGGAACTTTTCAGAATCAGCCAAGATTTGAAATCAGCCAAAGTGCTTGGATAGTTTCATACTGCTGTAGGACAAGTTTTATAATTTAAAATGTTGCAGAAAAATGACTTGTTAAAAAGGGGTAGAATTCATTACAGTCGTTTTATTTCCTTTTACAGACCTGGTTTTAAGCATGGAGCATCAATTTTCTGTAGATCTGAGGATGGGCCAACCCAAAATTCTAAGTTTGATCTGTGTTGCATGTTAACTTTTGGTCTGGAATGCACAGATGTTTTGGAGTTTCTACTGGCTAGCTTGTTGGTTTGGAAGACGTTTAAATAATGGGAGTTAATCCTTTTCATGCCATCCACTTTGCGCTCTGTACCAGCAACACTATAAGCAAAACAGAACCTTAGCGTGGCCTCCATGCTGAACAGTCAAGGCTGATTTATACTCAGCAACCACGTCATCTGCGTGTGTGTCGCAGTGAATGCAAATGTGCCTCCGCCCCTGCCGCATACACTCTGCTGCAGCTCTCCGAAATTGTAGGTGACTGCAGACAGTGCTGCAGACAGGAGGCATCTGATTGGTCAAATCTACATCTGCTCTACTATATGTGCATTTCCTGTTCGGTACTTTACCGGCTTGTTTTGTTTGTACTGTATGTCCACCATTGCGGAAAACGACTCGTGAAGTTGGACCAGCTAGAAGAGCGAGGTGCACGAGAATGCTGGGACCCTTTTTCCACCTGGATCCCTGCTCTTTTTCGCCCTCCGTTGTCAGACAAACTTACCCTCTCTTCCTCACCGCCTTGGTCGTATCTGGACCCACAGCTAGTTCGTGATTGTCCCTCTTGCATTGTGGCATGGAATAACATAGCGCAGACCACGCTTCAAAATAGGGCATAAATCAAAAATATCTGCGACAAGCTCACTGCGACACACAGGGATTATGTACCAAACCGGAATAAAACCGGAAAATAATAATAATAAGACTAATATTTTACCAAGCAGTTTATGAAGTTAATGTCATGACTCTTGAAATGCATTTATTTAAAAAAAACAACGGTTGATCAGAGCAGCTGCGGCTAGAGCATCTATAACAGGTACATATATAAGAGAGAAACACAGGTTAGTGACCACAAAAAATCTGATGGAGGATGATTATGAATGCGTGAGTCAATAACATGGTTTAACAGTTCAGTCCTGCCTAGAGAACAAGGATGATTCCTGCCGGTCGGCTGACAAGACACAGCGGACGCTGCCAGAGAGTTCCAGACACGGAAGCCTAGAAGGCTGTAGGAATGACAGGAAATCAGATCCGAGCTGAGGAAGTCAGAGCGAAGTCAAGAGGCAGATCCAGGTTCAGTCCACAAAAAAATCCAACAGGAGTCTGAAGATAGGTCAGGCAAACTGATCAGACAGGGGCAGACAGGCTCAAAGGTCCAAATACAGAAACAGATTCAGGCCCCGTCCACAAGAAGTCAAACCCTTGCCTAAACGCACAAATTTTTCACCAAACCAGCCTCTCATCCATACGAAGCCGGCGTTTCGGAGGTCTGTAAACGATCTTTTTTTTATTAAGCCTTCAGAGTGGGAAGATTTTGAAACGCCGTTTT
>NW_015151137.1:13417-15117 GCF_000732505.1 Cyprinodon variegatus
ATTTTCTGGATTTTTTTTTCTCATTTTGTCTCTCATAGTTGAGGTATATCTATGATGAAAATTACCGGCTTCTCTCATCTTTTTGAGTGGGAGAACTTGCACTATTGGTGGCTGACTAAATACTTTTTTGCCCCACTGTATATCAACCTCTATTCACGTTCTTGGGCCAGTGAACCAGTGGGCTGGTCTGTATGTAAGTTTTGAGGCGTGACAAAAGTACAGGCCAGAACCAAAAAAGGCAACATCACTGAGATTAGAATTGTGAGATCTGCAGAGAAAGGAGGTGTCGATGTACGTCTTCTCTGTACGTCCATTTCTCCCACTGAACTATTGTTATGGGATCTATGACAATGTAAACTCGGTTTTGCATTCTATGACCCCTTTAAATCCGGAGCCATTACTCTGTCTGAGTAAGATTAAATTCTTTTAACCTGCTATATGTTTTATAGTCATTCAATACATATATATTAGAGCAGGAGTCTGCAACCTGTGGCTCCAGAGCCACATGGGTTTCTTTGGACCCTTTAGAGTGGCTCTTAGTAGTGTCAAAAATATATAATGTACTATAATAAATACCAGTTCTAAAAGCTTTTGTGGTTTTTATTACATGAAAAAGAATGATATAAAAGAACCAGAAATGTTTTTTTTACATAAATTGTTGGTTGTTTAAGATGGCAACTAATTTCCTATGCAAGATAATAAAAAAATAGGCTGTTATAGTCAGATTATATTTATACTCAAACAACTTTTACTTGTCTGGACACAAGGCAAAATGGCCCCTGCATTAGAGAGTGTTATTGTAATTGTCTCGAGTCGGGGAGAGAAAGCTTAAAGGTGTAAGCACTAGCCTTTCTTTACAGCTAAAAAAATAAAACAAACAAAATATTGCAACACTTGAAACTGCTTAACCAGGGAATTAAAACACTGCTCAACAGATGTGCCCTGTGCGGGTATCAAATTCTTTGCAATATTTTTTTTTATTTTATATACTCTAATAATCCCAGAGGGAACTTACTTCTCTGCATTTAACCCATCCCCTTGGGGAGCAGCGAGCTGCCATTGTGCGGCGCCCGGGGAGCATTGTGGGGTTAAGGGTCTTGCTCAGGGACCCAGAGTGGCAGTCTGTGGGAGTGGGGCTCGAACTCACAAACTCAGGATTCAAAGCGCTATGCCCTAACCACTAGGCCGCCACTCCCCTAAATATAGAACAAATAGAACAGTAAGTGGCAGCAATAGCTCCTTTAGTTGCTGTGTTGAGGAGAGGCAAAATTAAATAGAAAGACAGGTTAAATACACATGATTTGTTTCATCTCTATAGTAAGAACATTAGGTTATTTGTGAAGTTTATGTTTTATAACCTCACTTTGACTCCTTTAAAACATCTTCTAGCCACTTTAGATAATAACCTTAGTTTTCATGTCCTCCGACAATTACACTACTCTAGAGGAATTTGGTTTACCCAAGTGTGCAGCTGCAATAGTTAGTTGAGCTTGAAGAATTTTAAACTGGAGCAGCTTTTTCAGCTTTTTCCTTTTTTGTCTCCACTTTATCATTCCACAATAATTTAAAGGTACACTATGCAACCGGTGTTGATTTTCCAGTGAGGCTCCCTCCAGAGGGCGAAAGTAAAAGTGCACTGTCGTAAATATGCACAGCTGTTCTCCTGGTTTCTCCGTCAAGCCAGGCGCGGTTGTTTTGAG
>NW_015151137.1:15592-17187 GCF_000732505.1 Cyprinodon variegatus
TAAGAACATTAGGTTATTTGTGAAGTTTATGTTTTATAACCTCACTTTGACTCCTTTAAAACATCTTCTAGCCACTTTAGATAATAACCTTAGTTCTTGAAGATGTTTAAACTGGAGCAGCTTTTTCAGCTTTTTCCTTTTTTGTCTCCACTTTATCATTCCACAATAATTTAAATCTGTTTGCACAGGAAGAGCATGCAATCTCCAGATTAGAAGGCAAGGCTGGGATTCAAACCTAGGACCCCCTCACTGCAAGGCCAGAATGCTAAACTTAGTAAGTTATTCTAAGCAAAAATTTTGTAGGGGTGTATGTATCTATTTATGCATTAAAACCTCTGCCCCTGTAGTGGTTGGAGAAAATCCTCAATGAATTCAAAGCTCTGCTTCTAGTACACATTTAGAAATAGAATTACTAAGTAAGTTTTTTTGAAAAAAAAAAAAGGAACTGCTAATGGGTCATTAAAACCTCCAAATAATGAAATCATTGCTCATCAGGACTGCGTGTTTCCCTGTACAGTTTCTACAAGTGGAAACAGAATGCTATTATGCTATTTTCTTGTTAAATAACTGAAAATGCAGTTTGAATTAATGTGCTTTCATCTGGATTATTATTTGTCCTCATAAGTCTTATGAAATCTATTTGGTCCTTAAGGTAAGGCATGCAGCAGAGAGGGAAAAGGGATTTTGATGCCTTAAATCAAACAAACTGGGCTCGACATCCTGAGTGAGGACATGAGAAGAGAGAAACAGGGGAGAGGTGGGATGAGGAAAAAAGGAGAACATGAGAGAGGAAGAGAGTTGAGCGGGAGAATGACTGAGGATAAACAAACAGACGGTGGGAGGGAAGGATGGTAAGAGACAGAAAAAGGAGAGGTAGTGAAAGTGAGTGAGAGATGGGCAGGGAAGTATAAAGAGAGGGAGGGAGTAATCTACAAGAGGCAGCCATAGAGGAAGAGGTGACAGAGTAGATTATCCTCTCTTCCCTGCCAGTCTCACCATGTTCATGCTGCAGACACTGACTGTTGTCTCTTTGGCTGTCATCTTCCTCACATCTGTAGAAGGTAGGACACCGCTATTCTTTAAATATCTGCGTGTTTTGTGTCTGGCATGGATTGCATGCACCCTGCAGGTGGACAGGGTGGAAACTAAGCGATGGCGAACACAAAAAAAGAAAGAGGAGAGAAAAAGGCATGGCAGCAGCAAGGATTTAGGCATGGATGTAAACAGAAGCAGGAGAAGACAGGATGAGCATCTGAAAATTATACACATGCAGAGAGATATGCTAGCTTCTTTTTGAAAGAATAAAGCAATGGAAGTGCCGTCATTCTGCATCTTTTACGGTATAACTAAGCATCTCTTTTCTTTCTTTTCAGCTCACATTATGCCTACTGTTTCAAATCTCACTTTATTTTGTTTAAACATTGCACAATGGAACAAATGCCAAGAACACACTCCCCCTCTACATATCTCACCTCCGCTCATCTCTCACACTATATTTGGTAAAGCACTGTATTTCCTTACAGTGTGGAAGAAGGATTTCTTTATATTGTATATATATATATATATATATATATATATATATATATATATATATA
>NW_015151137.1:17216-46738 GCF_000732505.1 Cyprinodon variegatus
ATATATATATATATATATATATATATATATATATATATATATATATATATATATATATATATATATATGAAGCTGTCATTTTAATTAATGTTTCCTATTCGGAAAAAATGCATAATCTTTATGAAGCGGTCATTTTAATTATTCCTGGTTACAAACAAACTTTTCGAATGCATTTCCTTTTTGGTCTTATGACGCAGTGTATAGTCTAATCTGAGGTGTTTTTAACTGTTATCCAGGTAATGGTGTGCAGATGCAGAGGGATGTCCAGTGTTGCATGCTGTACTCCCAGGGCAAGGTGCGTACCAAAGATGTGCTGCGTTTTGAGGTGCAGACGGAGGGACCCGACTGCAGAATACAAGCCATCATGCAAGTATTTTAGCTATCCACTCCTGGAGCTCCAGAGTAGAGAGCAATTTGAAGGCACGGAAAAATATGCCTCTCATTAGCGTAGGGGCAGGGCTGCACGGGCCGGGCGCTATTGTCATCTTTCCAGGTCAAATTGTTATGGCATTGCTTCTCTCTGCAATTCCCAGGGATGTAAAAGTGGAAATATGTTGGAATAACAAGCTGTCTGAACATACCTTTCAGGCCAGCTGAACCCTGCAGCATTCAGTCAGTCAGAACAGCAGGGTTTTGTTAAGTAAACTACTCTATGATCTCTGATGTTGCTAGGAGTTCTCTGAAATCTAATGTATTAATAAAGTTTACTTTTGCATAAGATCCAGTTTATACAAACACTGTAGTCTTTCCATTGACTAAATACCATTATGTGCTTAAAGGTTTTCCCTACCCTTTATCTTGTAGAACCACACATTTTAATGCACATCATTGAGACTTTAAGTGACAGACCTACATAAAAGTGATGCATAGGAAAGTCTTCATTTGTTTCAAGAGCTCAGCAGTAATTACTGGGCCACTACAGAGATCCACAGCTCAGGTGAAAGAACCTCTCAAAAGGTCAGCTGTTATGGTGCATTCAATTTATATCTGAAATTTGGAAATGTTGCCATCAATTCATTGCAAATCAGCCATAACAGAGTTTTGCATTTAAGCTGGATGCTACTTGAATGAGCAGTTCTAAGATATTCTTACTTTTACTATTTTTATGCATGGGTTTTCTATTTACGTGATCTTTATGCCCTGTTCATATAATGACAGGATTACATGTATCCGTCCATATTGTGTCCACAATGTATATCAACATGGATCCAGCATTTTTGGAGACCATAAAGAATCACTTTTGAAAATGGATCCATGATTGGAAAAACTTTAAAACATTATATTCCTGTTTCTTTGTATGTCCAAGGGGAATCTTTTCATCTACAGTGATGTGACTGGCTAGCTCAGGTGGCAAGTCACCCATCTTGCAAAAAGGGGTTTGTATCCCTATTCCTTAGGCAAGACCCTTCACGCTAATGCCTGCTTTGGGGAGTGGCGGCCTAGTGGTTAGGGCGTTGCTCTTGGAATCCTGAGTTCAAGACCCACTCCCACGTACTGCCACTCTGGGTCCCTGAGCAAGACCCTTAACCCCACACTGCTCCCTGTGCACTGCACAATGGCAGCCCACTGTTTCCCAAGCGGTTGGGTTAAATGCAGAGAGTTAATTTCATTGCTCTGTACTTGTGACAGTGTAATGACAATAAAAACACTGGAAAAATTATGTTCTACAGTAGGTCCATCTCTCTGTTCTGCCATTTTACAGAGTTCCTCGCATGAGCTATTTTTCCATGCCTGGTGTTTTTGTCAATTGTTTTTTAGTGGCAACTCCACAAAATGGCCTTGTTTATTTACCTGTTTATTCATGTAGACTAGACCTTAGTCAGTTATAAACAAGATGTTTCATTACTCAAAATACCAAGTAGACCAGAGTTTTTGCCTATATCATTATGATAATATTGACCGTAGTGGCCAGTTCAAACAATGAAGGAAATTGTAAAGTGGAAGGCTATTACATCTGCAACTGTCACTCCAGCACAATAGTTCAAAGGTCAACAAGACACATGACTAATCATGCACTCAACCAATCTGGGCTTTTAAGAAAGAGTGGTAAGACAAAAACTGGCATTATATGACAACATAAGAAAAAAATCCATGCAAGGGAACAACTTGAGCATGTGGACATTGACACCCTTGTCATATAAAAAAAAAATTTAATATTTTGGCTGTCATGCAAAATCTGTGGTTAAAATGATAATAACAACAATAATAAAAACAAACAAATGAGGCACAAAAATCATGTTTATTATGTGACATGGTAGTCGTTGCATCCTTCTGTGGACTGGCTTTTCATCAGCAGGGACAGGGATCCTTGTCTGAGTTGATAGAAATACAGATGACAATGAATACTTCGCAGTACTGGAAGAAATCATTTTACAGGCTGAAAAATCTTGAGATGTTGATGAAAACCCGCCAACATGTCAAAAAACCCTAAACATACAGTCATCCAAAGCAATAGTTCAGCTAAGGTGAAATGTGGTTCTATCAGGAGAGAAGAAGATGGCACAACTAAGAATTATTTAAATAAAAAGTTTAAAAAATCCTGGATTAGCTTTTTTCTACTTTCCAATAACGTTACACTTTGTGTTGACATGTCAAAACAATAAATCATACTGTAATTTGCAGCTTTAAAGCAACAAAAATCACCAAAGTGGTATGTGTATTTTTAGAATCTACCAACTGATGTTTTTTAGTAGTTTGCTCTTTTGATTGTTGAATGTTTAAATGCATAAGCCAAGTGTTTGCTTAACCTGAGTGTGAGATTATGTATTTTCCTTTCTAGTCTCTACACAAAGAAGGCAGTGAAATGTGCGGACCCCAGAGATCGGAAGGTGAAGAGGTTGTTAAGGAAGCTTTTGCAGAGACAAACACTCAAGTACCATCGAACCACGTGGCTGCGTCCTCATGACAACCTGCCTGTCATGTCAGAGGTCAGCTTCTAACCACCTGGCAGCTTTTAACCACTTCTTCCACAAGAAACTGGTTATATTTCTAGTGTAGGAGCACCCAGCTGACACTTGGACTTAAAGGGAAGGGCAACTCAAGTATAATGAGGTCTGCATTCCACTTAGATGAAGTTCTGCTGGTGTGCAGTTGAATCCAGGCCTCCTTAATATACTCAGGTTACTATCTCAAGGCAAAATCTGTTCAGTGTAAGAGCACAATAAGCAGCAGGGATCTGTAAAAGTTCTTACAATTCTACATTTGCATGCCAACTTGGCTTCAGCCAGGATGAGATTCTCACTGGATAAAAAAATAAAAATAACAGGATTCTACTGTGTTGCAGTTTAATATGCAAGTTTAAAACAAAACATACAAAATGAATTAGTGCAAATATTTGATAGATATTTAATTGTTCTTCTGAAAAAAGATGTATTTATTCCTAGTTATTATAACCTAATAACATTTGCCGTGATCTCAAAATATAGAAAATGGGCATAATACCTCCAAAATGATTTGTGAGTCACTCTATAAATGACTTTAAATGCAAAAAAAAAAAAATTTAAAAGAAAAAGTCCGGTCAGCGAGGAATGATCAATGGATCTATACCTAAAACTAATAAGTTTGCAGTGAATAAAGCATTAATCAGTTAAAAATATAAATAATTTTTGTCGCGATCACTGAGTCTGGGATGAGCCATTTTTGCCCAAATATAGTAACACCTCACTCCTGACATCTGCAGGCAGTGACGTCACGGTGCGGTAAGCCTAGCGCCATTCCCCCCGCTTTACAAGAAAAATCAATGGGAACTACTAGACACATCTGCAATCAACAACAATTATTTCGAGAGTACTACACCAATGAAAATCCCGAGAGATATACTGACAATGCCCACGTCTATGGCAGTTGGATGTTGTAATACATCACGTAAAAGTGAAAAAAAAAAGTTATTTCACCTTTCCGATTCATGATCCACCATGAGTTGAAGAGGAAGGATTTGCCATTGAACTTCTGGCCAGAGGAAAAAATAAGTGATATGTAGCCAACATTTCGAAGAAGAATGTTTTTTTCAAGATGACTTGGATAATAGCGCATTGTGACAAACACAATACAGCACTGGGACTTGATCAACAGTCGATACCACACCGTGACGTCACAAACTGGTAGGTGGCAGTAGTGTTCTTTGACAAATATGGATGTCTCCGGTAAAGCACATTCAAATGAAATTACTCTTAATTAAAAACAGTTATCATTTATTGAACAGTATGTAATAATTTCATATTTAAAGTACTTTCAGAAGTTTGAATTCTGAATATGACCAGACTTTTCCTTAAATGTTTTTATGAAGAAACGCTGCTCATAGCTTGTCAGTCATACTTTTAAAGCAACAGAACCTTAAAAAGAGTTGGTGGGATTCTTCAGTTTCCACACCATGAAAATGTCTGTTTATCCCAACTGGAAATGGTTCTACACTGCAGATCTTTTTTTTTTTCATATACGTGAGAAGAAAAGTTAGCATCTTCTTTCAGCAAGCTATCTGGTGTGAGCAGTAATAGGTTAAGAACATAAAACCATGGTGAACCAACAACAGATTCTGGATTCATTTGGGGTCATCTTCAAATCATTAAAATCTTTGAAAATGCATGGTGATATTAATCATTTCTAAACTTATTTCTTGCAATTATTCAGACACGTACATTAAACATAAGAAGTAAAACTTCATCTCATTATGATACTCGTCACTCGTTACTAACAATAACAATAGAATTATTTACTGTAAATACTTAATAATTTGCATCTTAGGTTCTTCTGACTACTATTCCCAAAGCCCACCAGGGTCTTCTTGTATGGCACACAGTGCCCTGAAAGATTGATTAGAGCTGTGTCCCAACGTCCTCCCTAACCCCTAAATCCCTCAATTACTATATAGAGCAGCGACTATATACTGGCCTTTACAGTGAACGCAGTTAAAGGTATTGTGGAGGATTTTTTAAAAGACCCACCCTCTCCACCTGAAAAAAAAAATATGTGTGTGCAAGATGCTGGTAGCCATGCTGGTGGAGTATGCCTTCAATTTTGAATAAATCCCCAACAGTGTCACCAGCAAATCAACACCCACACCATTAAACCTCCTCTTCCATGCTTTACGGTGGGAACCAGGCATGTAATGTCCATCCGTTCGCCTTATCTGCGTCGCACAAAGACACAATGTTTGGAACCAAAGATCTCAAATTTGGACTCATCAGACCAAAGCACATATTTCCTCTGGTCTAATGTCCATTCCTTGTGATCTTTAGCCCAAGCAAGTCTTTTCTGCTTTGTTGCCTGTCCTTAGCAGATGTTTCCTACCAGCTATTTTACCATGAAGGCCTGATTCACACAGTCTCATCTTAACAGTTGTTCTAGAGATGTGTCTGCTGCTAGAACTCTGTATGGCATTGACCTGGTCTCTAATCTGAGCTAGTGTTAACCTGCGATATCTGAGGCTGGTGACTCGGATGAACTTATCCTCCGCAGCAGAGGTGACTCTTGGTCTTCCATTCCTGGGGCGGCCCTCAAGTAAGCCAGTTTCTTTGTAGCGCTTGATGGTTTGAGAATTGCACGAGGGGACACTTTTAAAGTTTTGCCAATTTTTTGGACTGACTGACCTTCGTTTCTTAAAGTAATGATGACAGGGGACACCTGCGAAGTGAAAACCATTTCAGGTGACTACCTCTTTAAGCTCATCAAGAGAATGCCAAGAGTGTGCGAAGCAGTAATCAAAGCAAAAGGTGGCTACTTTGCAGAACCTAGAATATAAGACATATTTTCAGTTGTTTCTCACTTTTTTGGGAAGTATATAATTCCACATGTGTTAATTCATAGTTTTGACGCCTTCAGTGTGAATCTTAGATTTTCAAAGTCATGAAAATAAAGAAAACTCTTTGAATGAGAAGGTGTGTCCAACCTTTTGGTCTGTACTGTATATCTGCCTCCTCTGAGGTCTTTCTTTTCTTCTCATACACTTCGTAGACACTTTTTCTCTTATGATCGTCTGCCATATTCAAATTACTGCGGTGAAAAAGGTGAGCTTCAATGACTGTCTGAAACCGTAGCTCATCACACATATACACCTGAAAGTGGTAGAGACAGCCTATGGCGACAGCAGGCCACTGTGACAGCAAGTTCCATAATGCTTTGCGAGGAGAGTTCTCCGCGCAAAGTATTCCAGTATATATATCTGCTCGTCTAATGACCATGAATGATCACTACTTGTGATGTGCATTGTGGGAAATTTCGAGTCCAGTACTTTTTCATCCACTAGACATTTGGACACTTGTTTAAAATGCCTATATAGTTCCCTATATAGTGATTAGGGCGGACATTCGGACACAGCCTTGATGTCAAGAGAACAGTTTAAATTACAACAGGTGATCAGATCAGATCATTCCCATCTGAAGACTGCACAATGTCAGCACAAATCTTGGGCTTTAGTTCTGAGATATTGTCATTTACAAAAGCTCACCAACTCCAGCTTCTTTAAAACTGAACTGTTGGTCTTGCAATCCAAACCAAATGTTAACCACTATATCTGCATCTTACCTGAGTCCTACCCTTGTAGCATGGTCTGATTAAATATTGCTGGAAAGATCCACTCAATGCTTCCAGAAAAAGGGAGTCCCTTAAAGATCCAGCTCTCTTAAGGACTTATGCTATCCTTTTTTTTCTGTCGACTGTGAACTGCGAAGAAATAAACTAGTTGTCTTATTTTTATGCATTTTATTGTGACCTTTAAAAATGATGTATTGTTACATCCTTATATGTAAAGTGCTTCAAATAAACACATCTGGGCAAAAACCCTAATCATAATATTTAACTAAATTCATCACAATTCAATTCAAAAAGTACTCTATCAATCCAAAAAGGAAAGTAAATGTTGCAGTAACTCATAGGCAGTTTTTGACAAGTAGTTATAGTTGTAGATTACTGTAGGCAGGAAAGATCTTCTGTAGAGTTTTGTCTTGCACCGCATCTGGAGAAGCTTCTTACTGAAGCAACTCTGCTCATTTTTATCAAACCTCTGAAGAGGAGGGTTGCTCACTGTTGTCCATAATGTTCTTCCCTTTATGAAGAATTCTTCTTTTTGAAATCATCTCCAGATGTTCTAGAGTTCCTAGAACAGAGCTGACACTCTTTGTTAACTTTTTGAACGTTTTCCCCAGCAGATGATGGAGGAAGAAATCACACTGTCCATGAAAGACTTTTAGAAGATAAGCAAAATCTTCCTGCAAGCCATAAAGGACCTAAGCATCCTTAAGATGTAGTCAACTCTGTCCCTTCTTGAAGGCGACTTAACAGTTGCATCTCCAGTTGAGATTGTTGACCATGGTATTTATACTCCTAAAGCACTACCATTTCTTCTCCAATGGAGTTAATAGGATTCACTTTGTTCCTGTTTCTCTTCTAAAATCTACAACAATCTCCCTTGTTTTTTTGACATTCAGCAATTGGTAGCTTGTTTCCAGACCATGCCACAAACTTGCTCACTGTACTCAGTTTCTTGTCTATCTTTGATGCACCCAATGACTGCAGAGTCATCTGAGTATTTCTGCAGGTGATAGTACTCTGTCTGTAGTGGAAGTCAGAGGTGTACTGAGTAAAAAGGAATGGGTGATAGCACAGTACTCTGTGGTGCTCCTGTGTTGCTAGTTACTTGATTAGTCTTTCCAGTTTTACAAACTGTGGTCTGTTATTTATGTAATCAATGATGCAGGCAATTGTCAGTACCTCCACTTGAGTCTTTTGGAGTTTCTGAAAAAGTAAGTCAGGATGAATTACGTTAAATGCAATGGAGAAATACAAAAACAAGTTTGTAAGGGGGCTGTCTGCCTTGTCTAAATTATAGTGGGTTTGTTGAAGCAGGGTGTCTGATGGCATATTTAACTCCAGCTCAACGGCAATAAGCAAACTGCAGGGGGTCCATAGCTGCTTGTATTCTGGCTCAGATGGACCAATAAGAGTCTATATAAGATATTCATGATGTGTGTTGTCAGGGCAACAGATTTATAGCCATTGAAGACTTTTGGCCTCTTTAGTTGACTTCTAGAGACAGACAGGTGAAAAGGAACTTCCAATTTGTCTGAAAAACCCATAGAGGCAGTATATGGCCAAGGGTAGAGGTGGGAGATAAATTATTTGAGGTGTAACAGAGAAGCTTTGGGTCAAAGGAGGACAAGATGTCCATTGGTCTGAGGGCAAGAGAGCAGGAGGATTAGCTTTTTCCTGAACTGAACAAAACAAAAAAATATATTCAGCTCATTGGCTCTGTCCAGACTTCTCTCTATCTTATCATTCTTCTGCTAGAAGCCTGTGTTGTTCATCACTGACCACAAATGCCTGATATTGTTCTGTCAATGCTTGCTTTCCAGCCTCTTACTGTATGCCTCCTTGCTTTCTCTTATCTTCACCTAAAGTTGCCTCTGTTAACTCTTTAAAAAATTACTGTCTCTTTTCCTGGAGGCTCTCGTTTTCTTGTTAAAAAGTTCTTTCAGATCATTTCTGATCTATGGATTCTTTTTTTGGAAGAATTTCATGGTTCTTGTGGGGATAGTATTGATAGTCCAAGGTGTACCCTGACTTTTGCCCCACTGCGGCACTGACAGATGAAAAACGATCGGATCGGATGGATGGATGGATGGATGGATGGATGGATGGATGGATGGATGGATGAATGGATGGATGGATGAATGAATGAATGAATGAATGAATGAGGATGGTTTTATTCACACAAAGGTTTATGTAGGCAGTCATTATACAAATGTCCTCTCCATGTAGCTGACACACCCATTTCAGTCTGTGGCCTCAAAAAATATCAGTGTTCTTTCATTTCTTATAACCATGTTCTTGCAGTTGTTTGTAATGCAAATTGTCTATTATAAAGTGGCTTATATTCTGAGCAGAGAAAAACAAGATTGTGAACCGTTTTCCCAAAAGAAAATCTTACTTTAGAGATGGATAAGTCCTTGTCATTTGCATAAAACAATTCCATAGTTTTGTTATTTCTTGCATTAATGAAACTCTAACCTTGTTATAAATAATTCTTCAACTTGATATTTATTTATAAAATACACTTATCAACAATTCCTAACCTCATTGTTGCTCATTGTGGATCACCTTCTCAACTGATGAACTGTTTGCTACTTTTGCTTTCACAGGACAAGAAAGACAACTGGGCAGTTGTTAATGGACAGTGATAAAGCACCGTCAGCAGTGGAGTTAGTCGTAGTCATACGTGAGGCTTCTATCATTTTATTAGAATGAATGAGCTTTTAGTGAATTTGATTAATATTTTATCACATTTTTTATATCTAATCATAATTTCTTTTTATTTTGCAGGCCAAGTAATCATTCAGCAGCTCGTTGGCTAGACCCTGCGATGCTAGCTGACATTCTAGTCATCTTGTCTCTCCTTATCTGTCTCCTTGGGACCAGACCTAGGCAGCAATACTTAATCATATATATATATATATATATATATATATATATATATATATATATATATATGTGCGCTTCAAATATTCCCAGCTGGAACAGTCTCAGAGGGGGGAAGATTATTATTAATAAAATAAGTTGCAGTGATTTTTGTTTAATGGCTTGTACTGTTATTTGCCAGAGTCTGCCTGAAAGTATTGCCCTCTGAAACAGTGTAAACTAGTGGCAGATGTGAGATCAGTGAAACAGCATTGACATTCATATATTATATCTGCAATATACTCTGTGCTTATTTGTGACTTGTGGTGGATAAATAATGTAATTATATAGATGTCTTTTTGTCAAATTCAGCTGAATGTGAGAAAAATTGAAAAACTTGTTTTAATATAACCTTGCACCTTGCTCTTTTCTCCTTTGGTTTTATTTTGAGGATTTTATACTACAGCTTAACAGTCTTTATTCAGGCCAGCTTGGAATTTCATCACAAAATGAGAGTTTCTACTGGCTTTGATATAATTTTTAACATATTTTGTCTACTTTGTATATTGACTGTAAAATATAAGTGGATCTTTTGAAATTTGAGACATTGGCATCAGCATAAGATCTACTTATGATTTAGAAATTCACTTTTGTCTCTTAAATTAGTAGTTTGTCATTGAATTATGCCAAAGCACTCATGAGGCAATCCAATACATGACGAAGCTGTTAAAAGTTAGAGGGCTCTAATATGTGTGAAGCACAAAAAACATTGTGATGTAGAGGAATGCACTGTATATCAAGCAAATTATTTTATAAATCAAACTGTAACATTAACCAAAACTGATTTTGTGTGTTTTTCTTTTATTGAGGGGGGGCTTTATGTTTAGTACATGCTCATACAGTCTACCGTGAGGAGGTTTGTCATAAGAGTACAAATGAAGGGAAGCTTACAAGCTGAAAAGCAGGCCAGATTTACCTGAGAAGGAAGGCAATCACAGGTAAAACAGAAAGGGGGACACATGTGGACTGAAACGGAGAGACGCATATGGAAAGAATCCAGAAAAAGGTCTGAGAAGCAGAAGGATCTTAAGCTTCACTAGAGATGCAGGAGATATTAGGTGGATGTGTTCTCTTTTCATGTTAAAACTAGTGTGTAGGTATTTGGGCCTCAGTTAAAATCTGCCAAACAATCTGAAGAGTGTAAGTAGGCTGGATTTTATTGGAGTCTAAAGGCACAAATTCCAAAAAATGAGGCAGGGTGCTACAGTAACATTAGCCCGCCTTGCTTTAATCACGTCGGTCTCTATCCCACCATACGGGGTGATTCCAACAATCATGGACTCCCCTGCAGGTTAATCGGTTAGTGTTGCTGCTTTTGCAACTTTTTACCTATTCTGCAATAGACTGGGAAACTGTGGTAAGAAAAAACATTGTAAATGCAAATTTTGCTAATGCTACATTCAAAACCCAAGCCACTCTGTAAGTTCCGGATTTAACAAGGAAAAGGAGAAATAACTCAGAGGAACAGCTAAGCTGCAGGAAGCCTGATCCAACTGGGTGGGGCTGGTACTGACTGGCAGATCCTTCTTTCTTGGCTGAAATTCTGAGGTTAACCTCAGTTTATTGTTGGGATTTTTTTAAATATCCCCACAGATATTTAGAGGTAGGATATTAGAATAATTTTGTATTACATAGAATTGGTTAAACAGACAATGTGGAATCTCAATTTAAAAATGCCTACAAGAAGAAAACTTCCCCAGCCTGTGTAAATATTCAATTCTACTAAATTCATTATTGATTTCCTTGTACTTTTCTATTGTCCTGGATGTTGGTCAAACCAACGTGAATGATTAAACAAATCCTTGTCAGCATTAGTGATTTATTATTAACAAACAGAAGCATTTAGCAGCTTAAAAAACTGTACCCAGATGGTATGTTACTTGCCAATGAGACTCATTTGTATGCTGCACTTATAGACTTTATTTTCAAAATTAACAGACAGAAAATGATATGAAGAGTTCACACAAAGGGAAGAAGTTAGGCCTCTAGGAGAGACCCACATACAGAGAAGAAGCTGATACGTCTTGCGTGTATACATCTTATCAGGCTTGCTGGACATGTTAGTGTCCCCTTGGTTAAACCAATACATTTCCTGGCCCATCTTAATTTGCCAGAGATTATATGGACCAAAAATAACATTTTGGCACAAACTCAACTCAACCCTTTAGACTAGAATATGACTGCTGAGTTTCATCCCAAAAAAGGAGCATAGGCAGAAGTTCAACTGAAAAAACTGATTGCTCTCCTACATCCACCTGCAATACAGCCAATCAGCTTTGAACCACAGCTTCACAAAAGCCAATCGGCATCCAAAATTCATCTTAAAAGGCCTCTGATACGCACCTGTCTGCTCCTGTGTGCAGGTGGTGGATGCGCTATCTTACTGCATTCAGATGACCTTGTTTCAACCCACCTCCAGCCCCTCCTCCACCATCGTAGCTAAAGCTTCATCAGAGTGTCATTCCTCCCGGGCTCTTACTGCGTTCCCTGTCTCATCTCAACCGATCCGGCAGAAGACCACCATGTTGAGCCTGGTTCTGCCAGAGGTTTCTTCCCAACGGGTAGTTTTTCCTCTCCACCGTCGCTTCATGCTTGCTCATCATGGACAGGTTCTCCCAACCTGTGTTATCCAAACTAGACATCCATCTTCCAGGTCCCTGAGTGAAGCTCTAGTATCAGCTCACACAGTCCACTGGATCTCCCCATAAAGCTCAGCAGACCATCTCGCTAACCAGCAGTCTACAGACTGACCAACTTCATCTATCTCCACTCCACCACCAGTTTCAGGCCTGGGGGGGAAACAGAGTTATTCTTTGCTCCTGTTCATGCATATCTATCAAAATTAAACCGATGTTTCCTACCAACATCTAAACGCCAAAGACAAAGTAATTGTATCAATACATTTTTTTCTAATTGTCTTTTCTCTTGGTGTGAGTTTTTCAGATTGAGATACCATAGCCATTGTGAAGCATGGAGGTGGAAACATCATGCTTTGGGTCTGTTTTTCTGCAAAGGGAACAAGATGGCTAACCCATGTTAACAGAAGAGTGAATCATGATATTTTGAGCCTAAACCTCTTTCATCAATGAAAGCACTAAAGTAGTAACTGGGCTGGGTCTTCCAGCATGACAATGATTCCAAACACACCATCTGAAAGAGTGGCTCTGTAAACAGCATTTCAAAGTCCTGGAATGACCTACATTAGCTAGTCTACAGACCTCAACCCCTTATGAAATTTGTGGAAGGAATTAAAATTTTATATGTACCCCAATGAACAGCCCCAAAACATCACTGCTCTAGAGAAGAGCTGCATGGAGATAAGGGCCAAAACACCAGCAACACTGTGTGCAAATCTGATGAAGACTTTAGAAAATGTGGTACTTCTGTCATATCAACAACATCAGTTGAAGTGTACCCATAATGAAAATTACACCCTCCCATCTGTTTAAGCAGAAAAACTTGCACAATTGGTGGCTAACTAAATACTTTTTTGTCTCACTGTAAAACACAAAGGGTATTTGCAATGAAAATATAAACAAAGTCTGCTTTGAGAGCTCCTCATACACTGTTAGCCTCTTACACCCTCAGGGGGTATAAATAAATTTCTGCCTGACAAAAACACAAAAAAGTAAATCACTTATAGCCTCACAGCTATTAGATTTAAGAAGAAGCTTTTGGTACCTCTGTAAAGGTAAGATGTCATAGAATGGTTTTCTGGTGTCAGCACCATTGTAGCTTTGACCCTGCCTGAAATATTAGGGACAAAATACAAAATATTTTGCATTTTTTGAACTTGCCAAAATTTTCTTTGAAATAAACATTGCAAAACACTACCAAAATATTATTTATGAATGAACAAGCATAAGCAGAATTACCTCCGGTTTAAAACGGTGCCTTAGGTCTCAAGTTTCCTATTAATATCTTCCTTCTCCAGTACATTAATGTCATTGTGATTCTGAAAATGCTGACGCTCTGTAACTTTAATTTACTTTTTGTCACGTAAATGAAATTTTTTTTTTATATATATATGTTGGGGGTTTTGTATATGTTGTTGTGGTTCTAAATATATTGTTGCCCTTTTTTTGTTTGCTTCAATTTAATGCCATTGTGTATTTTTATGTGTTGTGTTTTTGAATTTGTAGTTGTGATTAAAGATTTGTTGATGTGGTTTGCACTTCAGGGCTATGGTACCTCACAGATTTGAAACAACTCAGGTACTTACAGAAAGTAGAAGGATGAACTTCCTCCACCAATGATACTGCTATCATATACAGTTCATCAATTCAAATCTTTGTCAAACCACTAAAGAGAAGAGCAGAATTTTAAAGACAGATTTGTAGAGTTCAATTATACCCGGTATTTCAATTATTTTACGAATAATTTAGCCCAATTTACACAGAACCAGCAACTTATGTGTATTGGTATAAGTATAAATAAAGATGCATTATGAAGACCAGGAATACAGCATTTTGCTAGTCAGAAAGGGGAAAAAAAACATAAATTTAGATGGGCAAACTGAAAGAGTAGTATGTCCTGATATTTGCACCTATAAAGACAAAAAATTGTGTTTTTACAAAGTAATTAACTAGACTAGTTGAATCAAAACAATACTTCTCATGTATTATTTTGAAATAATATGAAAAGTATGTACCCTTTAGTATGCTTTGTGCTTGTATATCATGTATAATACATTGTGAAAAAATATGAAATATCATGAAGGGAAATGAATATCTTTCAAAGCACCACTGTCTATTTTCAATCCACATATTTTTGGATTTGCTGAGAATAGCTGAAAATATATTTTTCTACAGTTATAGGAAGCCAGAGTAGGACGAAATCAATGCTTGTTTAAAAATGATAGAAAATGTGACACTCAAAAGGAAAATATTTGCAAGAGGTTCATAAGAAAAGAACAACAAACTGAGACAGGTGCACTGATTTATTCTGTCTGTCTGCTTTTTTAATTATAATGCATTTTTTGTTGGTTAGATAGAGTTGTTTATTAAGTTAATATAATGGATCCTAATAAAAAATTATTAAGTGTAAATGTGTAGAGTTTATTAACCTATAGCTTTATATCCTGAGTTATTCTAAAGGAAAGCAAACAGTACCTTATGGATAGCATCCTCCACAAGGGGTAGCCACAATCACAATAATGACAAAAACATTTCATTTCCTGAGACATTTATTCATCACATTTTTCATACAGTTTCCATTTAGTCATATAGCCGCTCTTCCATAGAAAATAATTTTTCATTAAGTAACATCGAGCATTAAAGCCAAACTTTATTTCTGGACAAGCCTTGCACATGGGCAGGTAAGCCTAAATTCACTTGCTGTTATAGCCACAGGACATAAAAGCAAATTCATATTAGAATCTTTAAAGCCTTCACAATGTTTCTTCACAGTACTTTCCTACAAACCTAGAACAGTCAATGCAGATTTCATGTTTCAGTTTTCATGTAATGATGATAAGTTACTGGTTTACATAATAGAATGGCATACTTAAATACAGGAAATAATGAAAACCTGCACAATCTTAGTTAAAAATAACAGTTCAAGCATTTTTGCAGAAGCCAATCTTGTAAAATGACAGGGTTACAATAGCACCAAATAAATATTGGACATCAAAAAATATCTAAAAGAAACAAAAAAACAAAACAAAAAAACACTATAGTATCAAGTTACTACACACTTTTTAAGTGTAAAACAGTCCAGTACATCCAAAGTCTTTGATTTAAGTTATGTAAGGAAACTGAAATCTAATTTTATATTCATATTTACAATCTGCTGTAAATGAGTGTTTTGTGGAAACTCATAAAACTACCATAGGAGAGGTAGTCAATATAAGAGAATTAAAAAAGAAAAAGACTTTATAAAGGAAGTCATGTTGGTAGTAAGTGCTGATCCTAGTAAAGAAATTGATTCAATGCTTGAATGTCATGCTATAAGGAAGAAAAAGAAACAACAAATTCCCAATATCTGAAGTTCATAGATTATAAACCATATAATTCATCCAAATACAGGCTAAAATCTGTCAGAAAAGCAATAATCATAGTATGTTTTTATAGTAATAAAATACATTTTTCTGAATGTAAACTGCACATCATTTGCATCCAATTTATGTTACCTTAGCTTTCTAGGATAGGATCAGTATTTTTTTAAGAAAGCCTTATTGCAGTTATGGCACAAGATGCCGCTAGTTGATATATTTCATTTATCACTTCCTTTAGAAACTTCTTTAGGTCAAAAACTCTCACCCTCTGTAAAATGTTATTTATTTATAAAGTTCTGTCAAGTGAAAACAGCTGTCCTCACATTGTGGTCTCACTGTTCAGGTGGTTGAGGATGTCATTGTCCTGGCAGATGAGTTGATACGGCTTCTCGTTCTCCTCAATCACAGAGTTATGCAAATCAGCATCTTGATTCTGCAGTTCTTCACGTGAAAGGTATTCCACGATGCCGGCACCAAGGGAATCACCCAGTACATTGGTAGTGGTGCGCAAGCGATCTCTGTAATATTCACAGAATGAGAAAATATCAGATGGTATAAATAAAAGAAGGCAAGTACATTAACATGGACGGTTCTAGATGGGAGGATAGATAAGGCCTGTAGAACTGGTCCTGCTCATTGTAAAGGTACTAAATCCCTTTCTGACAATATTTGTTGGCACAGAAACCATAACGGATTGGTCCCTGGCTGGGTGGCCTGTGCGGGACATGTGGGACCCGTCCCTGGGGGGGGCTTTTACTGGGGGTCGTCTGGTCCGGGTGCAGGGCGATGGGCCGGGTCCGAAGCAGGAACTAGATGGGTTAGTTTGGCGGTGACACCGCTCTCCTCCCTCCTATCTGGGTGTTAGGTTTACCTATTGGGCCATCCGGTAATCCGGGGACCGGCCACCGGCACTGCTGGGTCCTCGGTCCTGGGATTATTGGATGTGAGTGTTATGTGTGAATCTGCGCCCGTGTTTTTTTTTTTTTTTTGTTTGTTCCTCCTCACAGAGACTGTGTGTTGCAAGTGGGGGCACTAGGGCAGGTAGGCGTGATTGAGACTGTATTTTTTTGTAGTTGTTGTGTTTGTCAGGTTGGGGTCTGAACTGCTGCCTCTCCCAAGAACATCTCATGTCTCTGCCAAGTGTGGAGCACATTTCCCCCGTCCTGTTCTCCCTCCGCTGGCTGGCGCCTGGGCTCGCGGGTGCATTGGGGGTGCTCGGTGTTTAGGGGTGGATGCCCAGGCTGGTACTGGCATATTCCTGGCTGTCTGGGTCCCTTAAGGCCCATGGCCGGATCCACTTCGGGGTGGCTGGCTGCCAGTGGAGCCTGCAGACTCGTCCCCGTAGCTCCCGGGGGCTCTACCTTTGTGGTGGCTGGGGAATTTCCTCGGGGTCCTATCTTCTCCTCCCTTGGTGGGGGGTCGGATTACCCTCTGGAGGGGCGCGTCTTCAGCTCTTCACAACAACTATTGAGCATTTATTTTTGGATAAACTTTACATGCACAAGTGCACTCTCACAAACAACTACAGGTGCTTGGATCCTGGTACTCAGAGATTCACTTCCATATAGGAAGCCCATATTTTTTATCTTCAGCTACCACAGTATAGATGTGAGATTAAATAATACTACTTATACTTCAGCCATAGTATCAAGGTGATACTTTATTGTATCTCTTATACTATATCTGTTGGTTGTGCTGTTCTTTTTACATCTCTTTGCAGGTGATGAAGCAGACTGAAAATGTTTTATCATTATCTCCCTGTTATCTCCTCTTTCTTTAATCTTTTTCTCCTTTTTTTTTTCTCCTGATTTTCCTTTCCTGCTCTATTTACATTGCAGTGTCCAAAAAATCTGTGATACTCTTACCGTGAATTATAATACAGCAATTAATATGCATAAAACATGTGGAACACTATGGCGATAGCCGTACTGCTCCACTTCTGAAAGTAAAATCTGTTGGGCTCTTTTTTGGCATCAAGACAATTATCCTTATTGCCACATTGCCAGACAGGACACTGTATAAAAAGTAAATATATATAAAAAAATTAATAAAATAAATAAATAAATGTTTAGAACCAGCATATCGAAATCTGTGGGTAAGGTGGGAGCTCGCAAAAGATGGCACAACAAGCTAGAGACAAAATAGAGAGATGGTAAACCCCCTAACACCCCCCACCCCCCCACCCCCCGTTGCTGCACACTGCATAAGTACTTTATAAGAAAAGGCTGTGGTGTAATTGGTCTTCCTTTCCTAGCTGAGCCAAATTTAATAGTTACTTCATTTCGTACAGTAGTAGCCATTCAAAATGTCCCCACTTTCCTTGATGGGCCTTTGGCTGGTCCTTGGCTGGTCCCCTACAATTCCTTTTTAAACATCTATCTTTGTACTAAAATATTCTTTCTGTCATGATTTGTGGACATTGAGCTCTAAAGAGAAGCTCCATCTCCCTGTAATTAAGTGAAAGGGTGGAGAGTAAAAAAATATGCACACCCAGGAGAAGGAAGGGGTCACTCCAGTGGCTGGAAGTTGGAAGGGATTCTGCTGGGAGTTGCAGGGAAGTGGGCTGCCATTCAGCTGGTGTTTGACTGGGAAGGGCCATTTTGAATTGCTGCTACTGTAACTATATTAAATCTGTGGTTGAGTCTAAAACATGAGACTAAGCAAACCCGGACTGGAGTATCTCACACTAAACAGAGCATTCCTAACCTTGTACTGGACAAATGTATCTTTAGTCAAGTCAATTGAATTGTTGGGTTTTTTTCTTATCAAGTCCCCTCAACACAATAAAACTGAGTATGCCTGGGTGACCAAAAACATCGACATTTAATAACTCCAAATATCCTCCCGGGCATTCTAATCGGTTGCTCTGCATTATGTATCAATAACCTTTGAAGATGTGCAGCTTCTGAGCTCTATGAAGCTCTACAATGACATTTAGGCTGACACAGTCCCAAACCAATCGCTGTCAAGCTGACATTTATGGGGACTCACAAGAACCAATCCACGGCGATGATCAGTGTTATGTCCTCTGTGGGCAGCCCCACCGATGTCAATACGATCACCATGGTCACCAGGCCAGCCTGAGGGATGCCTGCTGCTCCGATGCTGGCAGCCGTTGCTGTGATACTGAGTGGGAGGTGGGAGAGATGGAGAAGAGAGTGGAGACATTCAATACAGAGACACACAGCTCATGTGCACTCCTAGTGGGAGTAGTAGCTTGATGAAACCAAACATGGTATTTTTACACAACCTACTACAAATGTGTTACACATTCACTCCACATTTAGGATACTTTAATGAGAAAACATAACTAATGCAATATCTTGTTGAAAATCATATTATACAGTCAGTTTGTCTTTGTAAGAAAGTAGAACAAACCTTTAGTTAAGAAGATAAAGCAACTAAATCTGGATTTTCTTTTTCACTTTACATGTTCTTCTTGTTCACTTTATTTGGAAAGTTTGTTGACTTCCAATAGACTGATATAACCTAAATTTCTACTAGAAATCATTTTATCAGTCATACAATGTTGTAGTTTTTATTCAAATATCCATGCTTTTAAAAAAATAACAACCTCAATAAGTTGTTACATTGATGCAGATTTTTGCAGTTTCTGTCTTAGTCAGTTAAATAACATGCTTCTGTCATTTTTTTGCACATCTCTGGTGTTGCTGCTATTTTTCACATATCCATTACTGTAAGCATGTCCACAGCTGTTATTGATTTTTTTATTCTCCAGGTACAGAGTATTTATATTGTAAAAACACTGAACCCATACAACACTCTATTGTTTCATGTCCCTAAATGTTGTTTTTATACACTTTTCTAACATGCATATTGTGTGACCACTTCTACTAACCTTTTGCTGCTGTAAACACCACAATTTCCCCATTGTGGGACAATAAAGAGATTTTCTATTCTATTCTATAATCACAATAACAAATGAATAATTGTAGTTCAACGAGAACAAAAAAAAGTTTAACTAGGTGTTATAGAAAACATTTGTAGAATAATGACACAAATCTTTGAGGGGTATAGCTTAAAAAATACAACATACATTAGGCTTAGTTTAATGAGTTTTTTAGTCTACAACAGGCATTCCGGCATTTAGGAATTATATTGTCTATATTATTGATCTTTTTAATCAGTAATATTATACAAAAGTTTTATACTATGATAAAAAACAAATTGTCAAAAGAAAAAATATGACCATTTTGATTAAATATTGATTCCACTCTTTCATTCATGTCTTGTATTTTAGTGTTAGATATAAGTAAAAAATATTTAACCTGATGGTGAGAATCTGCCCAAAGTTTAGGTCCATGTCATTTACTTGAGCGATAAAGATGGCCGCCACAGCCTCATACAGGGCAGTCCCATCCATGTTGATGGTGGCTCCCACAGGAAGGACGAAGCGTGTCACTCGTTTATCAACGTGGTTGTTTTCTTCAAGACATCGGAAAGTGATGGGCAGTGTAGCAGAGCTGAAACAGAGAGATAGAGCAAAAGATGGAGTGATTATGGTGCCTGTGGTAACAGCTCATCAGCCATCCATTGTTTTTCCCATGTCAATAATTGGGCTTTGATGGCCATAGGCCCAACAGGACAACATATCTTTTATTCACTGACAACCTGCTTAAAGACATTTCCAAGATGCTGTCCTGAAGGAATTATCAGACTTATTGCCATATAAACACTTCCAAACCTTTTAGACAGCCTCTAGGTACAGTGTCCTACATCATGCATGCTAAAGATGTATTGGTGCAGCAATATAGGTAAATAAAATAAGAGCAGATCATTAAGCTCTGAAAAAGCAAGGAGATTAACATTTTTTAAACTTTGGTGTCTGGACCAAGAAACAGATTTAAGATGTGCAAGGCATCTATTAAGAACTGATATTTAACACAGTGAACAACCCCTACTAGCTTTTCAAAAAAGTTAAAAAGCAGTCTACTGGACTTTCAGGCGGTGCAGTGGGTAGCACTGCTGCCTTACAGCATGGAGTTTGCATGTTCTCATGTTCTCCCTGAGCATGCGTGGGTTTTCTCCGGGTACTCCAGCTACCTCCTACATTCCAAAAACATGACTATTAGGTTAGTTGGCTTCTCTAACTCATCCTTAGTGAATGGTTGTTTGTCCTGTTTGTCTTTGTGTTGCCCTGCGATAGACAGGCGACCTGTCCAGGGTGTACCCTGTATCTCGCCCATAGACAGTTGGAGATAGGCACCAGCAACCCTTGTGACTCCGCTTGGGAAAAACATATGAATGGATGGACTTTGTTTCCAAGTTTAAAGACGTTTGAATGTTTTGAAAGATTGGTTAGAAGCCTTTTTCTAACCAATCATTCTAATTTTGGCTACATTTCACCCATGTATCAAACATGAATGCAATATACTATCAGGGATCCGTTTCTGCGATCTTATTTACACCTCAGAGTGTTCTGGGAGTTAAAAAGTCTTCAATAAATTAGCAAAGGAGATGAGCAGTTTTGTGACTGCATGAATAAATATGAATTGCATTCTACATCAATAGGATGTGGGACGCAAAAGAGAAATCATAACACTAAGGAACACATTGTAACTCACCTAGAGGATGTCCCTAAAGCAGTGATCAGGGCCTGGAGCAGGCCGCCAATGAAACTGTAAGGGTTTCTTCTGGTAACCACAAAGTAGAGCAGCGGCAGGACAAATAGTCCATGGATTAGAAGACCCACAATGACAGATACTGTGTACATCCCCAGCTGACCGCCCACCTCTGCCAGATTCTTCATCTCCACTATTTTTCCAGCGATCAAAAACAGGATTCCAACAGGAGCATACCTGCAAAGGGAGATCGTTCAGACACAAATATTGCTAACTGGGGTAAACACACATTAAAAAAGCTGTAGATTGTAAATTTTTCTACATATGTTTTTCCATTACAGGTAACATTTTTTTATTTAAGTCAGAAAACAAATTTGACATTAAGAGCAGCAAATGTGCTTTTATTTACCAAATAATAATGGCAACCAGCCTCATTATTGCCTCATTTAAACAGTCAAAAAACTCTTTAAGAGCCTGTCCCTGATCTTTCATGTTGCCAATGACCAGGCCAAAGCATATGGAGAAGACAACCAGACCCAGGGCATTCACGCCGGCTGAGGACCCGGACACAGGGACTGTTTCCTCCACTGTCTCCTACAGAACACAACAGAAATAGTAGTTTATAACACAGAAGAACGACTTTAAGCTTCCAAACAGTCCTAAATTTGAATTGACCTGTATAGTGTGGAGCACCCTGCTGAGGTTTTCATTCAGGTGAGAGTCTGTTATGTTGAGAATGTTGGTGAGGTTTAGAGTCACTGTCACATTCCTTGTGTGAATGATCTTCTTATACACTGTTTTATGCTGCAGAGAAACCCATATTTCAAGTTATCAAAGAGATACTAATACTTCAGTATGAAAATGACCATACATTCCAAGAGGAAAAAAATAGATTTACCTGAGTGAAGCATGCTTCTACTAGGTTGGGGGGAAACATGTTCCTAGATGGAAAGAAAAAAAACTCCAGATGGGTGAAAAATACATTGTTGAAACTTAATTTCACAAATGACTTTGTAATAACCTTATGTAGCACATTTGATGTAAGCAGTGTTCAGATTCCTGTTAAAATGTGTATTTCCTGTCATAAAAGAAACAATAAACTTTTAGAGTGACATTTTTTTATTTCAACATTTCAAAGGAAAGCAAACTAAACTACACTGATACTTTGTTGAAGAAGTGTTTAAACGTTTTTAGTAACGGGGTTTTTCTTTAGCAGCAGGATAGTAAACCACTGGCCCACATGTTTCAAAAGGACAGCAGAGAGGATCATCGGGCTCCTCTTCCCTCCATAAAAGATTTCATTCCAGCGCTGCGTGTCCCGAGCCCGTAACATCATCAGGAAGAGGTTTTGCAGCATTCAATGCATGTCAGGCAATTTCTGTAACAGCTTTTTCCCCGCTGCCATCAGAAACTCTAATCAAGCAATCTGCATCACACTTGTAAACATCATATTTGCACTACATTGCTTTTTTTATAATCTCTTTTAATAGAGCACAACTCAATGTTCCACTGAATTTTGCATCACATTTATTAGTTTTTTTTATTAATGCGTTTTCCATCATGTCTTTAAACTGGTTTTCCTTTTCTCCTACACTGTTTACATTCTGATCTCTGCGGAACTTTATAAATGGAAATGTTCATTTCACGGCTAAGCTGCTCATTCACTGTTGAAAAAATTGTATGCATCGAAATTTCATAAAGTTTGTCTATTTCTAAGTCATAAGGTGGAGATGGAAATATAGTAAAAACAAGATGCAGATAGACTCCAACCAGAGAGCAACATTAAAGCATAAGTTTAAGAATATACAAAACTCTTGCACCCAGTCTATTTTCCTGTTTTTTCTGTTTGCTTAATTATAAGGTATTGTTGAATTGAATTAAATTTATTTTAACAAATAGGTTTTTATGTTTTAGTTTACAGTCAATACAAAAAACAATATTTACCAAGTTTTCTCCTTTTAAGATCAGAAAAAGGTTTAGATTTATCAGAACGCTTCAAATAACATTACATTTCATATCTTTGGCAAAAACATTGCTCTCTCGAAACCTCCAAGGCCTTACCTGATGAGGTCCAGAAAAGCATCTGTAGTTTGAATCGGTTCAATATTTCCATTTTTCACCACTGGACTGTCCCTGCTGCCTCTGCCCGGCCGGATGATCATCACAATCACGATACCAATAAACACTGCGATCAGTGTGGTCACCATGTAGTAGACCACCGCGCGTACACCCATTTTGCCTGATGCCTTTCTGTCCAATGAGGAGATACCTGTGACATGAGATAGTTATTTGTTTGCTGGATCTTTAAACTTAAAAAAAAATACCAAATACTGAGGAAATAATCTTTGTTTTCCTAATTTCTGAATAGAATACATTCAACAAAAAAAGGAAGGCTGAGTATTGGCATGTGTGTTTTGATACGATATCTGTCACAATACTTGGGTAACAATACGATATCACAAAATTACAATATTACTATTAATTGCTGTATTTTTCCCAGCTGTCAAAATTAAATGTATAGATGAAAAAACAAGTACTGTACATGCTTATCAGAAGATATTGATCATTAAGTTATTTTGGTATTTATGTTGTTTGGGGTTTGAGTCAATCCACATCTTCCACTGTGACTGCCTCAACTACAGATATGGCGCTGCGAAGGTAAGCTATTTTCCCTTGTTATTTTAGGTAAAATTTATTGTTTTTTTTATAAATTTGATATTAGAAACTGAAAAATCAATAATATATCACGATATATCACCAAATCAATTTTTATCCACACCCCCTAAAAATAATCTAAAATATTAAAACCATTTAAATGATTAAAATATGAAATAGGTTGTTTCTGAGTATTAATTAGATGCCAACCTGTGACCAGACTGGAAACAATCAGAGGCAGCACCAGCATCTTCAGCATTCTCATCAGCAGCTCCCCAGGAAAGGAAAAGTATTTTATTTCCCTCATGGACAGGTTGTGTGGGCGCAGAGCGAAGCCTAGGATTACACCTGAACACACACACACACAAAAAATATCAAATAAAGTAAAATAGATCCAAGTAATACAAACATTCACTGAGAATATGTTGTTAAATCTCCACTGACCCAGAGCTACAGCAGCGATGGTGAACAAAACAAACAGGTTCCTCCTGAGGAAACCTTTGACGCTTTTTCTGCCAATGGAGCCAATCCTCTGCTTCATGCTGCTCGCTTTCCTCTCCATGGCTCGGCAAAGGCGTCTCCTAAGGTCAGCTTTGACCGGTGAAGGTGGTTTTTCTGTGTCCTCGTTTAAGAAAAGACTTGCACTGTTGGGTGGCTTCTCATTCATAATAAGCTCCAACACCTGGTCTAGGAGGCAGGTCTCGTGTGAAACTGAAAGAAGTTAAATAAGGAATATTTGTCCCTCCTCTATGTTCAGTCTCAGATATACATGTTATACATCTCAGGAGGCATTTTATGATTGTTCTCTTGTTAATTAAAATTATTTTATGTTTTGTCAAAAGACTCCACAAAACCTCATTTCAATCAGTTCTAACCAAAATGTCAAAAATCAAATGGAAGTAATTATACAATAATTACAAATTTCCTTTATATGCAGAAAGTAACCATTAGGCTATTTTTCAGTCCTCTGTTTGAGAAGATTGTGCAAGCAGCAAAGTGAAACACAAAGTCTTTGGCAAACCGTTTTTCTATTCATCTGTTCTCTAACTATGAAAGTACATCTCTTTAGTTGTATACAATACAGAACATGTTACAGGTCTATTTATATTTAATATTAACAACCTTATTTTATCTGTGAAATAAAATCCATTATGATTTATGATCCTTTTTTTAATTATGGGCAGTTTTTTTTTTTTTTTTTTTTAAGTTTTGCCTTTACCTACATTGAGATCACTAGGTTCCCAAATTATCACTAAAGTGAGATAAAGCTAAAAAAAAAAAAAAGTAAGGGTTCTTTTTTAAATGTCCTGAATTAAAAAGCTGTCACAGAACAATGTGAAATAATAGAGCTCTTTTAAGTCTTACCGTGTTTGTCTTTATCTTTATGGAAGTAGAAACACGTGGCTGCTCGTATTGCTTCTTCCTATTTAGCTTCCAAACCTCTTCCTCTTTAACTACACCCTCTGCAAACAGACTAGACTTCCCGCGCTTTAACTCCGTGACGTCTGAGACATCTGTTTATCTAACTACTGCCAAATCATGCCTTCACTTCAGTGAAGTTCCTGCAGTCATTTCAAATTTTTCATATCAGCATTTTACACTGGTTCAAATCAACCAATCTATCTGTCTGTCTGTTTAAAGCTAGACTGTAAAGCCAAATGAAGCATAAGTGAAAGTTTGGCTTAGCTCTTGTTAGTTGTATTTCTGCTTTACTCTGCAGAGCCGCTAGCAGCCTATTTCCTCTTCCAATTTCTGCATCTAATTGTAAGGTGAGAATGCTGTTTGTTTTAACTAGTCCATGTGACTGAGAGCAGTAGGTTTATATTTGCAAAGAGCAGAAACTGAAATCAAAGAGAAAATATTAAATAATGCACATTTTGTCATGAGCATATGTTTCAGATACTTATAAAGGCAAATACATTTAAATTGTTGCGACTGATGTTTCACTGATTTTACACACGGCTATTCAATTTGGTAGTTAGTAGATCAGCTTTTCAAACACCATAGAGCTTGTGCATGTTTTTATACATGCAAGCCTTTGAGGATATGACACAAAGAGGCCTGGTTTTCACAAGGTTTAAGCTGCTTAAAAAAAGGTGCAATCTTGCAGACCAGACCTTTAAAGAAAAAGCAGGGTGATTTTCACTCGCAACATAGCAGAGCTTGTGAAGAGAACAATCCATTTGGTACTTTCCTTTATATATTTAGCTTTAACTTTTGTTATTTTTATGATTGTACCATTTTTAATGTTCATGGCACTTTAAAATAACTATGACAAGAGCACTGTAAATGGTATTTAGCATTATAAATAGTATTTTATAAATAATCATTGTCATTTTTACCTCTAATGTCTTATGACCTTATATGCCACTCTCAAACTGCCAGTAAAACACAATATGCTGATGTGTTGCACACATGCACAAATAAAATGTCTGTACATTTTAGCGTCCCTTATCTAGAATCTTTGAAGTTTAGTACACCCGTAGTGAACTGTTCTGTATTTAAATGGCCCCCTAAAATTCGGCTAATATCTTTTCAAAATCCTTTCATATTTGTTGTTTTAACTAAGTGTCATATTGTGTCATATTTTATAGCAGTTAGAGAGCCAAAGCAGGAATCATAACAAGAATCAATTAAAAAACTCAAAATTACTTAAATCCTATCGAAATAATATATAAACAAATAAAATTAACAATTAATCATAACAACCAAAATGGATAATAATAATAATGGATAATACATTGGTAACAAAAGGTATCTTGGCTTTATTTGTGTGTAGAGTAGTAGGCTTAAATAAAATGGCAATAAATGCCAATTTATTAATTGGTATTTGTTTCTATTCAAATGCTTTTTATTATTATCATTTATTTAAAAACAAAAACAAAAATCTACCAACAAAGAGTAGTCTATGCTTTAAAACCATGTGTATACATCACTCTAATCAGACTGTTTCTTCTCTTTAAAGGAACAATATATCAAGTTTATGTTGATCCAGATCAAGAAAGGTTAAAGGAATTAGTTCCCTTCAGCTTAAAGTCAGTCAGACATTATGAAATTTAAAGCCTCTATAGATTCACAACCATTTTGCTTAGACCATAATCTTGTCAAAGCCTGTAACAGTGTAGTTTTAATGAAAACTGTTTTACAGAGAGTGCCTTGGGCTAGCTTTAAAACAAACCTGTTTCAATCAAAAGATTGCAATATCATTTAGCCAAGTAGATGAATAGCTAATAACAGTAAAATAAAATCTGAAAACTGAGATGACCAAAAAGCCAGAATACACTAAAACATAACCCAAGTGCATATCTGTAGGGTCTTCAACAAGACAAGACAAGATAATCTACGTCACAATACAAACAACTGAACTTAGAGATATGGGAAAACACTGCATATGAGAACATTCAAAAATAAGTGATTGGATCGATGCTGGAAGGTGAAGCATATTTTAAACCCAGAAAAGGAAAATCAGACCAGCAATTTAAAAAATACACAAAACTATACTTTCAAACTGCCTATATGTCCTGTATGATACAAATATAACTTCAATTTAAGCTTCAACAAGGAAACACTAATGGTTCCTTAAAATGAAACAGGTACATGCCCCCTGTACAAATATATCAGTTTCTATAATTGATTTCTAACATTGAGCATAAAGCTTTAGATAGATATTTCTCATAGAGAGCCCGGTATAATTTAAGGTGCCCATGAACTACTCACCACTCATGGTTTCAGAAAGTCACTTTCAAGCAGCCCAACTGAAGTCAGGAGACGGTCAGATCTTAACGAGCGCACACAGCAAAGTGTATGGTTCTCATATGAGCAGCACAATGTTTAACATGCTATGCTCCCAAACAGACAGACATGAAAAGGTTTCTCCTATGGTCTGACCTTCTCATACATCCACACATCCACCTGAAACACACACATTCACACACGCACAAAGGACAGACAACCTTTCATTGCATCTACTGTAAGTGAAACATGAGTACAAAGGGCTACATTGACGACATAGAAAACATTTTACAGAATACTTCTACAACAACCTGCACCAAAAAATACTACTATTCACCCATTTATGCATCACAATGAATTAGTGTAATCACTATATATATTTTAGGAATGTCCTGATTTAATGTCGATACTAGAAATCGGTCTGATATCAGCAATAAAAATGATGTCTGAGTATACCAGCTTTCATGTAAAACTACTGACATTAGCCTCCTGATTAAAACACACGGCAAAATTAGCAAAATTTAAAGTAGGTACATTTTTCTTCAAATAAGTGCATTTTTTTCTTGAATTGAGCAGGTAAGTGGGACGCAGGCAGTTTGCATTAAAAATAAGAAAAAACAACCACAATCTCTTATTTCGAGTCCATAATATCTACTTAAAATAGTTAAAATTGAAAAATACTCTTTTCATCAGCAGATCATCTTATTTAGCTACTTAAATCATGGATAAATACACTTATTATAAGTAAAAACTCATATTAAGATATTTTACTAATCTTTTATTGTTTTTGCAGTGCTCTGTGTTTCTGCTTCAGGTTTATGTAATCTATTAATAAATTGGAAAAAAGTTAGGATGTGGATTACATATAGTAGGCTTAAAATACGGGAGAAAGAAAAGAAGAAAAGCATGTCAAAAGAAAGGTAGAATGAGAAGTCTCTCAGCTTTTTAAAATGATCTCAATTCTTGTCAAGATAGATGTTTTTATACTTTAAATTTGTTTATATATATTGAACTTAAATTCCAATTTAAACTTTAGTCATGACTAGTGGTTTCATTTGCAATAAATGCTCTTAGACAATAATACAGGTTATAGATAAAATGGGAGTGTAGGCAGAGTGTCAGCACGAGTGTGTTAACTCCCATTTCATAAATTTTGAGTATATAACGTGTATACCTGAACAGGAAGATAGGGAATTATACTTTAATTCAATTTCCTTCTCATCACTTAATGAAAAGGTTTAAGATGAATAGGGACAAAATTATAACCGATCATAAATAGACACAACATTTCTTAAGAAAATCATTGATATTTTGAAAGTATATTGCAGCTCGAAAACATCTTACTTTTTCATTTAATTTCCAGACTTAGTGAAACAAATGGTTAAGCAATGTTTTTTATGAGGTCAAATGATCTAGTCATTAAGGTGTCTTTTATTGCCGATATCCATGTGGAAAAGTAGTCAGCCACCTTTCAGACCCAATAACCTGTGCAACATTTAGCTGCAACAGCTTTCAAGCATTTCTAAAAACTGGCAATCCTTCCTTTAAAACACTGTGGAAGAATTTCAACCCACTACTCTCAGTGTAACTGTGATAATAAGCCACATTAGACTATCTAACCATCAATAGCCCATTTAAAACTATTCTACTTACGTTCAACAAAGTAAGATCCGGACTTTGTGGAGAATTAAGGGGTAAAGCAACTTGTTGAGGCCTTTAAGCGGCAAATCAGTTCTTGGACATCACACTACTGTCACTATGTTTCAATGTATGAATGATTGTTTTTCTGTAACACATTTTCTAAATTTGAATAGCATTTCCCCTTCATAGATGACATCATCATTATAAAACAGCTGTTCGTGTTTACTCAGGTTAGGTTTGGCTGATATTTGAATTTACTTTAATATGAACAATTTATAATCAGTTACGATGGGACATGGAAAAAAACATGAGGGTAAAAAAAAAGCATAAAAGGAAACAAGCTTTTGGAGGAGTAGTTTTACTAAATTACAAGTAAAAAATGTGATAGATAGATAGATAGATAGATAGATAGATAGATAGATAGATAGATAGATAGATAGATAGATAGATAGATAGATAGATAGATAGAT
>NW_015151137.1:49453-50689 GCF_000732505.1 Cyprinodon variegatus
GCCAAAAGTCTCATTGAGTTGAAGAAATCCAGCAGTTAGAGTATGATCTGAAGATAAACCCAGCTGAATCTATAACACAGAGGTATTTAAGAAACTAATCCATAATTTCAATAAACAAATTATCTTTTAAATGTGCTGAACCCACTGAATGCTCATTCATTGATTAGCACAGTTTCATTTTATTATTCCTTATGCTGGATATGGGCTTTTCTCCAGTTCCAGTTTGGTGTAGGACCAAAGCGATCGAGGCAGACTGCATTACCATGGAAACGCAATTATCATGCCATAATGTAGGAGGCATGGATCATGTATGAACCACGCTTAGGTATTGTAATTGTTCACCAACCGACAGAAAAATATCTCAGTGTTCTTTATAACTAAATGTCCTTCTGTCCCCATCGGTTCATCAAAACAATCATATTTTTATTGAAGACCACTTTAAAAATGAGTTTTTCTGAATACACAGAAAAGATTAGGATCATCATGTCCTCATCCATATTAAACATGATCATTGCATATAATGTGTGTTGATTAGATTACCTAAAACAGTGTCTGGTAATCAATTTAAATGCTTGTTGCTTCAACCTATAAACTGTCCATTAGTTACCCAGCAACATGTGATATATCAACGTCGCAGCTGTGAAGCAGCGAGTCGGAGCTCTGAGATGTTTGTGCAACCATATTGTCTCTAAAACACTATGAAGGGCAAAGAAGTGGAATGAAGCATGCTTCCCTGTCCCTGAAGCACACAGAGAGAGACTGCTTGCTCATCAATTATTCCTCAAAGGAAGGATTTTAGCTCAGCTTTGCTCTAAGACACACCTCACCCATGATGGAGCAGGTGTTACAGAAAGGCTATAAACAGATTTAAATAGGATTCTTCCTCCCAGCTCCTCCCTCCTGCAATTTAAATATGATCAGTTCATCAATAAAGCACAACTGTTGCAGAGTAAAACTCAGTAGGAATTCTTTAGACTTTGAATATCCAATGGACTCACTTCATCTTAGATGGTTTCATTTGGTATAGATCTCCGATATTTAGGAGATAAAAGCCCAAAAAGCCCTCTGCACCAGAAAGTACAGTGGAAACATAAAGGTCAGAGAATAGATTTTTTTTCCCCTTTGCTTTGAAATGTTAGCTGATCATGAAAACCTGAGGCTGCAAAAATGCCTGAGAGCTAAAAAAAAAAAAAAAAAAAAAAAAAACAATAACATTCAATTTCAGCCTCATCATCT